>NW_026690414.1:0-31220 GCF_015227805.2 Hirundo rustica | reverse complement strand
TTGTATCAAAACGAAGTCTGGGAAATGGAGGTTGCTACAAGACCTCCGAAAGATCAATGCCGTGATGGAAGGCATGGGGACATTGCAGGTGGGCATGCCATCACCTACCATGCTTCCTGCGGACTGGCCAGTCCTCATTGTGGATCTGAAGGATTGTTTTTTTACAGTCCCTCTGCATCCCGATGACAGACCAAAATTTGTCTTCACGGTACCAACAATAAATAATGCCGAGCCCGCACAGCGGTATCAATGGAGAGTTTTGCCTCAAGGAATGCGGAATTCGCCAATGTTATGCCAATGGTGTGTAGCCCGTGCCCTGTCTGGAGTTCGCAAGCGGTTTCCTGATGCTCACGTCTATCATTATATGGACGACATTTTGGTGGCTATGCCCACCCAGGATGAGCTGCTGAGGCTACAGCCTCAGTTGTTGAATGCTCTGCATTCACATGGACTGCAGGTGGCTCCAGAAAAGGTACAACAACAACCTCCCTGGAAATATTTGGGAGTCAAAATTCTGGAACGGACAATCCGTCACCAGGAGGTGCAATTTGTACAATTCATGAAGACACTGTATGATGCTCAGAAGCTGGTAGGTGTTATCACTTGGTTACGTCCTTACTTGGGACTGACCACAGCACAACTGTCTCCCTTGTTTGAATTGTTGAAAGGGGACACTGATTTAAAGTCACCTCGTGAATTGAACCCTGAGGCACAAAAAGTGCAGGAGGAGGTTCAGCAAGCTGTTTCGGCTTGCCAGGTGTACCGCATTGAACCTTCCATTGATGTCACTGTGTTCATTACCACTCCTGATTTACATCCTACAGGTATCATCGGCCAGTGGAATGATGATTGGACTGATCCTCTGCACGTCTTGGAATGGGTCTCCTGCCTCATCAGCCGCATAAGATGGCGCCGGCGCCATTTGAATTGATTGCGGGCTTGATAATCAAGTGCCGGCAACGCTGTTTGCAATTGATGGGTGCAGATCCCTCAAAGATCATACTCCCGGTTCAGAGGGAGGAATTTGATTGGAGCTATGCGAACAATGTTTCGCTGCAAAGTGCTCTTGAGGGTTTTTCAGGGCAGATCACTTATCATCTGCCTAGCCACAAGCTATTACAAGTGGCCAAAAATACTCAATTTTCTCTATGACCCCAAAATAGCCAAGAGCCAGTGCAAGGTCCCACCGTCTTCACTGACGGTTCAGGCAAAACAGGAAAAGCCATTTTTACCTGGCAGGATGGATCTGAGTGGCAGGTTTTGGAAAGCTATGAGGATGGGTCAGCCCAACTGGTTGAACTAAAGGCTGCTGTCATGGCATTTGAGACATTTTCCCAGGAACCTTTCAGTTTGATCACAGACTCCGCCTATGTTGCCAACATCGCACAGTGATTGGGTTGTTCAGTTTTGAAGGAGGTCAGTAACCCTGCCTTACTTAATTTACTGAAGGCCCTGTGGTGTGCAATTCAGGCCAGAGTTCATCCATATTACGTTCTGCATGTACGGAGTCACACTAACTTGCCAGGATTTGTAGCGGAAGGTAACGCAAGGGCTGACAAGTTGGCTAACCCAGCGTGGGTAGCCCCTCAGCCTGACGTGCTCGCGCAGGCCAAGGCATCGCATGGGTTTTTCCACCAAAATGCGCATACGCTGCAGAAGCAGTTCCAACTGACGGCCACTGAGGCTCGTGAAATTGTCGAGTTGTGTAACGACTGTCACGCCCTTGGTGCGCCATTGTCGGCAGGGGTTAACCCCAGAGGCCTTAAAGCCTTGGAGCTTTGGCAGACCGATGTTACCCACGTCGCCGAGTTTGGCCGGCTCAAGTATGTGCATGTCACGGTGGACACGTTCTCATCTGCGATGTGGGCTTCTGCTCACACTGGAGAGAAAGCCCGTGATGTCATTGCCCACGGGAGGCAGGCCTTTGCTGTTCTTGGCATACCTTCTGCTGTGAAAACCGACAATGGTCCTGCTTATGCCTCGCAGCAGGTACAGCAGTTCCTACAGTCATGGGGTGTGTCACATAACTTTGGCATCCCTCATTCTGCGACGGGACAGGCGATTGTAGAACGCTCTCACGGTGCACTCAAGCGTGTTCTTCAAAAACAAAAACGGGGAATGCAGGGTGAAACCCCGCACAGTCGGTTGGCAAAGGCTTTGTACACCATCAATCACCTTACGGTGCCGCAGAACTCAAATAATCCTGTCATTCTGAACCATCATCTCTCGTTGCAGGCTTCGGACGGTGAGCAACAGCCTCAAGTGAAGGTACGGGTCCGAAATTTAGTCACCAAGCAATGGGAAGGACCCTATGACCTAATCGCTATGGGGCGAGGGTATGCGTGTGTGTCCACAGGCACTGGGACACGCTGGCTACCTTCAAAGTGTGTCTGTCCTGACCTGCGACCATGAAGGCAGAATTCGGCTGACAGGCAAGGTGGAAGCCGTGATCATCTTCAAAGTCACCAAGTGGATGAATCCTCGAGTGATCACTCTGATGATTCCTCCACAGACAGTGATTGAATTTGTATATATTCCCTTTGTAAATTTGTTCATTTTTCTTTTTCTGTTTTTCTTTTTTTGTAAACTTAAAAGAGTGAGATGTCACCCTGGTTTTTCTGAGTTTTTTAAAGCCTTTTGATTGTTCATAAAATGGAGTCAGACCTTTTAGCTACTGTACAATATTAGGAGCAGTTTCTGCCTTTCTCACACATGTAGCATAAACAAATCCTTTGTTTTTCATTCCCTGTCCTTTGTTTGCATATTTCTAATCTGAAAACAATTGTAACTGACAGCTGGTCTGGCCATTTGGCTGGGAGGTCAAAACTCCAGAAGCCAATCCACAGCCAGACCCACAAATGTATAAAAAGTAAGAAATAAACAGGCAGAGGGGCTCCACTTTGTTCTCCGCCTTGGCTCAGCTTGAGCTGGGTCGGAGGAAGCCTCTGCCCTGCGAAAATCTCTCGTCTCGTGTGATTGCTTTGCGTATCCCGATCGCAGGAGCGGGGACGGGGACGCCTGTGCCCTGGGGCACTTGGTTCCCTGAACTGCGTCCCTGAAGGGGTGTGGTTTGCCCGGGGGGTTGTCACCGAGACACACAAAGCAGCCACACGCAGACAAGAGGTTTTGCAGAGCAGAGGTTTCTCCGATCCAGCTCAAAACCGAGACAGGGCGGAGAGAGAGCCTCTTTGTTTTATTTCTGACTTTTTATACATTCATGGGTCTAGCGGAAGATTGGCTTCTGGGGTTTTTCACCCCTCAGCCAAGTGGCTAAACCAACTGTCAGTTACAATTGTTTTCAGGTTACAAATATGCAAACAAAGGACAGAGAATGAAAAACAAAGGATTTGTTTATGTTACATGTGTGGGAAAAGGTAGAAAACTGCTCCTAATATTGTACAATAACTAAAAAGATCTGACTCCATTTATGAAAATCAAAAAGGCTATAAAAAGCTCAGAAAAACCAGGGTAACAGGGGGTGACATCATCGAGGGGAAGGGGTGCGGGGGGAATCCCGGGGAAGCGGTCCCGAGCCGCGGCGCCGCGGAGCCGGGCCGCACCGGGGGGACCGCGGGGAAAGCGGCGAGCGGCGGCGGGGCAGGGGGGGCCGCGGGGGGCGGCTGAGCCGTGGCGGCGGAGCTCGCCGGCGGAGCAGGCACTGACACGGCAGTGGGAGCATTCACTTGGGACCGGGGTGGGGAGGAGGGGTGCCGCAGTGCGCACGGGCAGCCGCCGGAGGTGGAGAGGGAGCGGGGCCGCACCGAGTGGCCAGGACGGGGACAGGGGGCGCAGGGGGTGGATGGGGCAGGGCCCTACGGGGCGGCGCATTCAAAGGGGTCGTGGCACAGCGGGCACCGGATGTCACAGGGGTAAGGTGGGGCGGGGGCGGTGCGGGGGGGCACAGGGGGCTGACAGGGCGGTGCCGCGCTGGGCGGTGCATTCAAAGGGGTCGCGGCGCGGCGAGCACCCGATGTCACAGGGGTAAGGCGGCACGGGGGGACGGGGCGGGGGGCGGTGCATTCAAAGGGGTCGCGGCGCGGCGGGCACCCGACGTGACTGGGGTAAGGCGGCACGGGGGGACGGGGCGGCGCAGGGGGCAGATGGGGCAGAGCCGGATGGGCCGGTGCATTCAAAGGGGTCGCAGCACGGCGGGCACCCGACGTCACTGGGGTAAGGTGGAGCGGGGCAGGGGGACAGGGCGGCCCCGCACCGTGCGGGCCCCAGGTTACACGGGGGTAGGGAGGGGTGGGGGATTCCCTTGCCGTGCGGTCTCCACCATCTTGGGGACCCCAGACACGACACGCGGCTTCAGACCCCGCTTCCCTCCCCCCACAGGAAAACAAACGCGGGAGTTTTGAACCGGGAAAAGCGGGGAAAGGGGAAGGTCTCGGGCGGACTGGCCGGGTCTGCCTGAGGAATCCCGCCCGGCCGCACGGGGCCAGCGCGGGCGGGGTGGCTGGGGGGTCCCGGAGGCTGAGAGGGTGGGCAGGACCCCTGCTCCTCCATTCCGAACGCTTTCACGGGGACTCGGGGGCTGGGGAAAAGAGGAGGGGGGAGGAGGGGGGGAACGCGTTTCTCGGCTGGGCTCTTTCTGCGATCTGATTGCCGAATTCAGCAGCGTAATTACAAAAAGATACTTTTCAGCTTTTTGGTCCCCTGCCTGAATCAGCTGAACTAATTCCTTTTCTACAGTGCCGCAGAAGTCCGCGCTGCAGACTCCCTCGGGGGATACCTGGGGAAAATGCAGATGAACCAGCGAATGAAACTTTTAAACTCGCCCTTTGAGGCTTTCAATTGGGCGTCGTTAACAACCGAAACATAGTTATAATACAACCTTTTCTGAGCAGCCTCTAATTTTCCTCCCATGTTTTTCTTGATACAAAGTTGCTTTTAACCCCGACCCAAATGAAAATCAACCCCCGTGCGGACCGTTCCCGCGAAATCCCAGGAGGTTTTCCCTTTGGCTGCGCAGCTGTTTTTGGAGGATTTTTTCCTCCCCAATAGATCCCCCTCCCTCGGGGGAACCCTAAAACCAGTGAATATCTCCCGTTGAGGGTATTCTTACCTGTTCCTGTGACCTGGGGGTGCGTGGGTCGGGTTGTTCTGCCGCAAGGAGTACTCCAGTCGGGGCCGAAGCTCCCCTCCTTTCCCCTGGAATTCGCCTTGTTTAAAAGTCGATTTCCCAGGGGTGCGTGACGCCCAGAGACTGTTCTTCGGGCTAAATCAGCCCCGGTCTGTTCACAGGATCCGCCTGGTCTCCGGGGGCCCTGCGTGGGCGCCGGACGCTCTGTCACCGCGGGGCCGTGCTCCACGTGGTCCAAGCTGCTTCTGCCGGCGTGGTGTGCTCCACGTTGGAGTGCCACGCTCTGTGTCTGGTTCTGATGAGACGTTAATTTTGAGGAACTAAGGATTTTTTAGGAAAGTTAAGATAATAAGTTGCTGAACTAGCTGAAGTAGATAGGTAATCTTTGTTCGCAGTTAACAGAAGCCGGATCTTAGATAAGCTGCCCCGGATCTTGTAACTCATTTCTTGTCAGGTTTATGTTTATGTAGTTGTCCTTGTAATGAAAAACAAAATGTGGTAAAGAGGACATAAGATAGCTGCAGATTTCCTGCTTAAAGGACCCATTGAACACAGGAAACTGTAAGTTCTACCAAGGAATCATTTGTCACGAATGCATTGAAAAGGTAGAAAGGTCAGGACGAGGAAGACTCATCTTACTTCCTCATTTTAGGTGACCCCTCCCCAAAATAGACCCCCGACTCATTTTAAGAAACAAAGTACGCATGCCTAATAGCCTTTTTGGCAATTAGCATACGAAGCAAAGAATGGGAGGTGACAGGGGTATGAATATGCATTTGTATTTTGGATATTCAACACTTTTGTAAATAAAAGACTTTGTAATTACCTGTGAATTTCGCAGTGCGAATTAGGGAAATATCCCGCGTGCTGCCCGGCTGTAATAAACATACACTTTCTAACTTTAAACTGTTAGAGAGTTTTTGTCCGTCACAGTTGGGTATCGATACTAGATCAATACCCACATTTCTTTAATAAGTCACTGACCCCGCTCCGGGCGGGAGCTGACCTCCGGCTACCTCTGGTCAGCGCAGCCACAGGTGTTCCCAGGCCGGGGGGCACGCAGGTGATCTTTGCCTGCTGGATCGGCTTCTCAGCAGCAGCGGGACCAAATAGCGTCGTGGCAGCAGCGGCAGTAAGAAGAGAAGGCTGGCTCTCAGCTCTGCAGGTTAAAGGTGTTTATTCAGGCCCAGCTGCGGGGAGTCCACAGCCAGTCCAAACCTCAGGCCAGGGGGGCCAGCAAGCGAGAGAGGAGAGCAGAGCTGAAGAGAGTTTGAATCTCCCTCCGCCCCCTTATACGCGGGGGCGAGGTCCAGGGGAGGTTACAGCAAGACAAGGAATGAGGGGATTCAGGGGGTACCAAGGTGTGCCCACCCCCAGGCCTCTGACCAACCACCCCCAGAGGAAAGGAATTCCCCCCAGAGGACCTATCACCTGCAGCCCTCTCCCTGAGATTTCACAACCTGGGAGGGCTCCTGGAGCTGCCCCAGAGCGAGGGGGGGCAGAGGGGATGGACACGGAGAGGTGGGGGGCGGGATGATTGGCACAAAACACCTCGTTATACAGAAAACACAAAAGGGGTACAGAAATGGGGATACAGTGAAATGAACCATAACATAAACTGCTTATAAAAACCTAATAAACGATTCTCGCACCGCCACACTCGAGGTTCTGAGACATTATGAGATATAAACTTTAGAGAATTAAGGATTTTTTAGAGGGGTTAAGATTTTAGTTAGAGATAAGCTTTGCTGAAATTAACTAAAGTAGATGGGTAGGCTTTGCTGAAATTAAAAGTTAGTAATTAACTAAGAAAAACTGGGTTTGGGATCACTCTCCTGCGTTAGAATAACTGATTACTTGTCAACTTTATATTTGGTTAGCTGTGTTTATAATGAAGAATACAGAAACTGATAAATAGCCTTTATGAACATAAGTCAATTGTAGGCATCTGCCCAGAAACCCATTGAATAGTGATGAAGACAGGAAATAGGAGTCCGACCAAGGGTTCATTCATCACATTTGCATTGGAAAGGAGAAAGGTCAGAGCGAGGAAGACTTCTTTACTTCCTCATTTTGGGGACTCTTCCCCATGGAAAGGACCACCGACCCATTTCAAAGAACAAACTACGCACGCTTAATGGCTTTTGAGCTAATTACCATACGAAGTGGGGAATGGGATTATGAATATGCATTTGTATTTTGAGTATTCAATGCTTTTGTAAATAAAAGGACTCTGTGATCACCTGTAAATTGCGGTGTGAATTTGGGAGCTATCCGACATGCTGCCCGGTGTAATAAACATCCACTTTCTAACTTTAAACTGTGGGAGAGTTTTGTCCGTCACAGTTGGGTATCGATACTAGAGCAATACCCATATTTTCTTTAATAACGCAATTGAATTTGAAGAATTAGGGATTTTTAGGGAAGTTAAGAGAATAAGTTGCTGAATCAGCTGAAGTAGACAGGTCAGCTTTGTTCGCAGTTAACAGAGGCTGGATCTTAGCTAAGCTATCCCGGATTTAGTAACTCATTGCTTGTCAGCTTTATGCAGCTGTGCTTGGAACAAAAAACCAAAATGCGGTAAATAAGATATAAGATAACTGCAGACTTCCTGCTTAGAGACCCCATTCAACACAGGAAGCTGTAAGTTCTACCAAGGATTCATTTGTCACGAATGCATTGAAAAGGTAGAAAGGTCAGGACGAGGAAGACTCATCTTATTTCCTCATTTTGGGTGACCCCTCCCCAAAATAGACCCCCGACTCATTTTAAGAAACAAAGTACGCATGCTTAATAGCCTTTTTGCCAATTAGCATACGAAACGGGGAATGGGAGGTGACAGGGGCATGAATATGCATTTGTATTTTGGATATTCAACACTTTTGTAAATAAAAGACTTTGTAATTACCTGTGAATTTCACAGTGCGAATTAGGGAACTATCCCGCGTGCTGCCCGGCCGTAATAAACATACACTTTAAACTGTTAGAGAGTTTTTGTCCGTCACAGTTGGGTATCGATACCAGATCAATACCCATATTTCTTTAATAAGTCAGTTCCACCAAGGAGCAGGCCCTGCCCAATCTGAGCCCCTGGGAACAAGAGATGGAGCTAAGGTTCCAGTGGTACACATGAGAGGAATGCTGGGGAAAACTGGATTAATTCTGCCTCCAGCAAAGACAATCCCGCTCCTGGGGTTGTTTTTGCTCAGGAACCTGGCTGCACGTGGTGGGTGATGCAAAAGGATGGAGAGACCCAAAGGGTTTTAGGGTGGAGCGCCCATGACACCGTGTCTGTATCCATACCTGCGTGGATACACGTATGTAATCAAGGCAGCGCATGTATTTATGTAATTTAAAGGTTTAAATTCAATGTAATACGTTGGTATGGGAAAAAAAATCCAGGTGGATGACGTTAGGGGGTAGATTCATTTCTTTTTTACTTATGGATTGTTCCCGTAAGTTGCTAGCAAATCAACTACTGTGTACCTACAGGTACCCAAGCAGAACAAAGGCGCCAAAGGAGAGGAGTTGCGGCACCTGGCTGCGCTTCTTCTGTCCCTGGAGCTTCTCTGGACGGACGGAGATAATCCCAGTTTTGGGGCGGGTAAAGGACGGCGCTGGGGGCAGCTGAAGTCTCTTGCTCTCTGTCGGGTTTAATTCCCCGGCATTCCGGTGGTTTTAGAGTCCTGGCCCTCTGCACAGCTCTGTGCCAAACCGAAGGAAGAGACGGAGTTCTCAGGTTTAGATTTTTCAAGGTTGCATACTTTGTTTATTGTTTCTTATCTTACAATTTTCTCGGAGTCCGACAAAATGTTCGCAGCTGCACGGATTCCTCACGTCTCCCCCCGAGCTGGGCTGTCTTTATCTTTTATACTAATTACTACGTATTTCTTGTTTACTATTTCTTACCAATGTCTATCACTATTACTAAAAAGGTCATCTTTACTCTGACCCAATCCTCACTAACTGCTTTGTGCCACATCACTGCTGAAATGGAGTGAGGGGAGGAGAAGGAGAAGAAGAAGGAGACAACGCCCCAAATTCTCCATCTTGTTCCCATTCACTTCAATGCTAGGAACCTAAAATCACCATTTTTTCACCCTGTGATATACTAAACTACTATTTCTCACACTCTTGTGGCCTGCAATGCTTCCTGCAGTGCAAGAAGCCTCTCCCATGGACTGAGATCAAATCCAGTGTCCCTCTGGGCTCTGGGCTGGGGTCCCAGACCCCCCTGCCCAGGTCCCTGACCCTCCAGGGCAGCCAAAGGGATGCCCTGGGCTCCAACAGCTCTCGGCACTGCAGAGAGGACGGCCGGGCTGCCGCGTGCTGCGGGAGGAGCTCACTTCACCACCGGCTCCGGTCCAGAGAAGAGAAAATCCACTGCCGGAGTCCAGGGCTCGTGGGAAATCCCTCAAACTGCCCGGGGCGTCCGAGACCCTGGCTGGGACCCCAGGAAAACATCGCCTTTGACCTCATCCATGGGGAAAACTTCCAACGCTTAGAGGTGGATTAAAAGCAACAGAGATTTGAAATAAATGGCAGTTAAGTTTGTCACAGGGTGAAAATTTGTAGTTTTGGGGTTTGGTATGGAGATAGATGAGAGCAAGATGGAGGATTTGGGGCGGTGTCTCATCATCATCATCATCTTCTTCTTCTTCTACTCCATTTTCTGCTGTGACGGTGGCACAGAGACATTGGTAGAACGGGTTTGATGCAGAAACTGTGTTTTTAAAATAGGTGGCGATTATTGGCACAAAACTGTGAACAGAGCACGCTTCAAGGGTTATTTTGACTAGAAACCTTTAAAAGACCTCGGAATTCTCGGGCTGGCGTTCCTGCCCGCTGTGTTAGCGACGTGCCGACCTCGAGATAAGGAACTGAACAAACATCTCTAAAGACCAAAAATCTGCAAGTTCCGTCCACCTTCTAACCCCGGTACGGGATTTTGCGTGAGGGAAAACTCTCGGCTCTCAGGATCTGCCATCGTCTGCTCGTGTTCCCGGGAGCTCTAGTAAAGAACCGTGATTCCTTATTAATCATTATTAATGCTGTGGTTGCTGTTTGTTTGCCTTGTTATACATCCAAGAAAAGAACTGTGATTCCTTATTAATCATTATTAATGCTGTGGTTGTTTGTTTGCTTTGTTATACATCCTAGTAAAGAACTGTGATTCCTTTTTAATCATTATTAATGCTGTGGTTGTTGTTGTTTTGCCTTGTTATACATCCAAGTAAAGAACTGTGATTCCTTATTAATCATTATTAATGCTGTGGTTGTTTGTTTGCTTTGTTATACATCCTAGTAAAGAACTGTGATTCCTTTTTAATCATTATTAATGCTGTGGTTGTTGTTGTTGTTGTTTTGCTTTGTTATACATCCCAGTAAAGAACCGTGATTCCTTATTAATCATTATTAATGCTGTGGTCGTTGTTGTTGTTGTTCACTTTGTTATACATCCTAGTAAAGAACCGTGATTCCTTATTAATCATTATTAATGCTGTGGTTGTTGTTGGTTTGCCTTGTTATACATCCTAGTAAAGAACTGTGATTCCTTATTAATCATTATTAATGCTGTGGTTGTTGTTTGTTTGTTTGCTTTGTTATACATCCTAGTAAAGAACCGTGATTCTTTATTAATCATTATTAATGCTGTGGTTGTTGTTTGTTTGCCTTGTTATACATCCTAGTAAAGAACTGTGATTCCTTATTAATCATTATTCCATGGTGGTTGTTGTTGGTTTGCCTTGTTATACATCGTAGTAAAGAACTGTGACTCCTTATTAATTATTATTAATGCTGTGGTTGTTGTTGGTTTTTTGCCTTGTTATACATCCTAGTAAAGAACCGTGATTCCTTATTAATCATTATTAATGCTGTGGTTGTTGTTGGTTTTTTGCCTTGTTATACATCCAAGTAAAGAACGGTGATTCCTTATTAATCATTATTAATGCTGTGGTTGTTGTTGGTTTTTTGCCTTGTTATACATCCCAGTAAAGAACCGTGATTCCTTTCCCCACACCTCTGCCCGAAAGCCCCTTTAACGTTCTAAATGACAATAATTGGGAGGAAGGGGATTGGGATTCTCCATTCCCAGGGAGGCCCTGCCCTCCTCTTTCAAACCAGGACAGCCTTGTGACACAGACTGGTGAGGAGCTGTGACTCCTCTTCCCAGATCTTTCCCTGAAAGCTCCTGAATTTCAAAGTTATAATAATTTGGAGGGAGTGATGTTACCCGGGTTTTTCTGAGTTTTTCTGAGCCTTTTGATTTTCTTAAATGGAGTCAGATCTTTTTAGTTATTGTACAATATTAGGAGCAGTTTTCTACTTTTCCCACAGATGTAACATAAACAAATCCTTTGTTTTTCATTCTCTGTCCTTTGTTTGCATATTTCTAACCTGGAAACAATTGTAACTGATGATTGGTCTGGCCACTGAGGCTGAGGGGTGGAAACCCCAAAAAAGCCAAACTTCTGCTAGACCCACAAATGTATAAAAAGTAAGAAATAAACAAAGGGGTCTCTTCTTTTCTCTCGGCTCTCTCAGCTGAGAGCTGGATCGGAAGAACTTCTGCGAAAATCTCTCATCCGCGTGTGACTGCTTTGTGTGTCTCAGAGACAGAGTGGGGTCACGTTCTCTATTTCAAAGGAGGTTCCCGCCTCCCTCGGCAGACTCCTGTCTTTAAAACCGAGACTAGTGCCGTGCCCAGGTTTGTCAAACCTGTCCAGGTGTCCACCTCCTCCCTGGGCAGACAACTCCAGTGCACAGTCACTCTTTAGTGAAGAATCCTTTCCTGAGGTCCAGTCTCAGCTTCCCCTGGCTCAGCTGGAGGCTGTGTCCTGTCCTTCGGTCAGTGGGAGAAGAGCCTGACCCCACCTGGCTGCAGCCACCTGTCGGGGAGGTGTGGAGAGCGACCAGGTGACCCCGGAGCCTCCTCTTCTCCAGGCTGAACCACCCCAGCTCCCTCAGACCTTCCTCACGGGGTTGTGCTCCGGGGCACGCACCGGCACCGCTCCTCCTCGGGAGGTGAACGAGCACCTCAGCGTCCTCCTGAACTGAGGGACAGAGCTGGACACAGCTCAGTGTCCATCCTAAACTGGACAGAGCTGGACACAGCTCAGGGTCCATCCTAAACTGAGGGACAGAGCTGGACACAGCTCAGTGTCCATCCTCAACTGGACACAGCTCAGTGTCCATCCTCAACTGGACACAGCACTCAGTGTCCATCCTAAACTGGACACAGCTCAGTGTCCATCCTCAACTGGACACAGCTCAGTGTCCATCCTAAACTGGACACAGCACTCAGTGTCCATCCTAAACTGGACACAGCTCAGTGTCCATCCTCAACTGGACACAGCTCAGTGTCCATCCCAAACTGGACACAGCTCAGTGTCCATCCCAAACTGGACACAGCTCAGTGTCCATCCTAAATGGACACAGCTCAGTGTCCATCCTAAACTGGACACAGCTCAGTGTCCATCCTAAACTGGACACAGCTCAGTGTCCATCCCAAACTGGACACAGCTCAGTGTCCATCCCAAACTGGACACAGCTCAGTGTCCATCCCAGGCTGGACACAGCTCAGTGTCCATCCCAAATGGACAGCACTCAGTGTCCATCCCAAACTGGACACAGCTCAGTGTCCATCCCAAACTGGACACAGCTCAGTGTCCATCCCAAACTGGACACAGCTCAGTGTCCATCCTAAACTGGACACAGCTCAATGTCCATCCTAGGCTGGACACAGCTCAGTGTCCATCCCAAACTGGACACAGCACTCAGTGTCCATCCTAAACTGGACACAGCTCAGTGTCCATCCCAAACTGGACACAGCTCAGTGTCCATCCCAAACTGGACACAGCACTCAGTGTCCATCCTAAACTGGACACAGCTCAGTGTCCATCCCAAACTGGACACAGCACTCAGTGTCCATCCTAAACTGGACACAGCTCAGTGTCCATCCCAAATGGACACAGCTCAGTGTCCATCCTGAACTGGACACAGCACAGTGTCCATCCCAAACTGGACACAGCTCAGTGTCCATCCCAAATGGACAGCACTCAGTGTCCATCCCAGGCTGGACACAGCACCTGAGGTGCAGCCGCACCAGGGCTGAGCACAGGGAATTGTCCCTGGATTCCAGAAGGTTCCGTCGGGTCACAGCCCCACAGTGCTCTCCTGAGCTCCACCAGGCCCCTGTGACACGCTCTGGAGCCTTGCTTCCACGAGGTTCCAGGAGGTTCCAGGTGATTCGAGAAGGTTCCAGGAGGTTCCATGAGGTTCCAGAAGGTTCCAGGAGGCTCCATCACCTCACCCTGGTCTCCTGGGTCCCATCCGGCCCTCCTGTGCCACAAGGGACACTCGGTTCAGTGAGTTTCCACTGTGTCACAGCGCTCTCCTGGCTCAGGTGTGCAGGGGACAGTGCTCAGGTGTGCTCAGGTGTGCAGGTGACAGTGCTCAGGTGTGTGACAGTGCTCAGGTGTGTGACAGCCATTGCTCAGGTGTGTGACAGCCATTGCTCAGGTGTGTGACAGTGCTCAGGTGTGTGACATTGTTCAGGTGTGCAGGTAACAGTGCTCAGGTGTGCAGGTGACAGTGCTCAGGTGTGTGACAGTGCTCAGGTGTGCAGGTGACAGTGCTCAGGTGTGTGACATTGCTCAGGTGTGTGACAGTGCTCAGGTGTGTGACATTGCTCAGGTGTGTGACAGTGCTCAGGTGTGTGACATTGTTCAGGTGTGCAGGTGACAGTGCTCAGGTGTGTGACAATGCTCAGGTGTGTGACAGTGCTCAGGTGTGTGACATTGTTCAGGTGTGCATGTGACAGTGCTCAGGTGTGTGACAGTGCTCAGGTGTGTGACATTGTTCAGGTGTGTGACAGTGCTCAGGTGTGTGACATTGCTCAGGTGTGTGACAGCCATTGCTCAGGTGTGTGACAGTGCTCAGGTGTGTGACAGCCATTGCTCAGGTGTGTGACATTGCTCAGGTGTGTGACAGTGCTCAGGTGTGTGACAGTGCTCAGGTGTGTGACATTGCTCAGGTGTGCAGGTGACAGCAGTGCTCAGGTGTGTGACAGTGCTCAGGTGTGCAGGTGACAGTGCTCAGGTGTGTGACATTGCTCAGGTGTGTGACAGTGCTCAGGTGTGTGACATTGCTCAGGTGTGTGACAGTGCTCAGGTGTGCAGGTGACAGTGCTCAGGTGTGTGACATTGCTCAGGTGTGTGACAGTGCTCAGGTGTGTGACAGTGCTCAGGTGTGTGACAGTGCTCAGGTGTGCAGGTGACAGTGCTCAGGTGTGCAGGTGACAGTGCTCAGGTGTGTGACAGTGCTCAGGTGTGCAGGTGACAGTGCTCAGGTGTGTGACAGTGCTCAGGTGTGTGACAGTGCTCAGGTGTGTGACAGCCATTGCTCAGGTGTGTGACAGTGCTCAGGTGTGCAGGTGACAGTGCTCAGGTGTGCAGGTGACAGTGCTCAGGTGTGTGACATTGCTCAGGTGTGCAGGTGACAGTGCTCAGGTGTGTGACAGTGCTCAGGTGTGTGACATTGCTCAGGTGTGTGACAGTGCTCAGGTGTGCAGGTGACAGTGCTCAGGTGTGTGACAGTGCTCAGGTGTGTGACAGTGCTCAGGTGTGCAGGTGACAGTGCTCAGGTGTGTGACATTGCTCAGGTGTGTGACAGTGCTCAGGTGTGCAGGTGACAGTGCTCAGGTGTGTGACAGTGCTCAGGTGTGTGACAGTGCTCAGGTGTGTGACAGCCATTGCTCAGGTGTGTGACAGTGCTCAGGTGTGCAGGTGACAGTGCTCAGGTGTGTGACAGTGCTCAGGTGTGTAACAGTGAGTGCTCAGGTGTGTGACAGTGCTCAGGTGTGTGACAGTGCTCAGGTGTGTGACAGCCATTGCTCAGGTGTGTGACAGTGCTCAGGTGTGTGACAGTGCTCAGGTGTGTGACAGTGCTCAGGTGTGTGACAGCCATTGCTCAGGTGTGTGACAGCCATTGCTCAGGTGTGTGACAGTGCTCAGGTGTGTGACATTGTTCAGGTGTGCAGGTAACAGTGCTCAGGTGTGCAGGTGACAGTGCTCAGGTGTGTGACAGTGCTCAGGTGTGCAGGTGACAGTGCTCAGGTGTGTGACATTGCTCAGGTGTGTGACAGTGCTCAGGTGTGTGACATTGCTCAGGTGTGTGACAGTGCTCAGGTGTGTGACATTGTTCAGGTGTGCAGGTGACAGTGCTCAGGTGTGTGACAATGCTCAGGTGTGTGACAGTGCTCAGGTGTGTGACATTGTTCAGGTGTGCATGTGACAGTGCTCAGGTGTGTGACAGTGCTCAGGTGTGTGACATTGTTCAGGTGTGTGACAGTGCTCAGGTGTGTGACAGTGCTCAGGTGTGTGACAGCCATTGCTCAGGTGTGTGACAGTGCTCAGGTGTGTGACAGTGCTCAGGTGTGTGACAGTGCTCAGGTGTGTGACAGCCATTGCTCAGGTGTGTGACAGCCATTGCTCAGGTGTGTGACAGTGCTCAGGTGTGTGACATTGCTCAGGTGTGTGACATTGCTCAGGTGTGTGACAGTGCTCAGGTGTGTGACAGCCATTGCTCAGGTGTGTGACATTGCTCAGGTGTGTGACAGTGCTCAGGTGTGTGACAGTGCTCAGGTGTGTGACATTGCTCAGGTGTGCAGGTGACAGCAGTGCTCAGGTGTGTGACAGTGCTCAGGTGTGCAGGTGACAGTGCTCAGGTGTGTGACATTGCTCAGGTGTGTGACAGTGCTCAGGTGTGTGACATTGCTCAGGTGTGTGACAGTGCTCAGGTGTGCAGGTGACAGTGCTCAGGTGTGTGACAGTGCTCAGGTGTGCAGGTGACAGTGCTCAGGTGTGTGACAGTGCTCAGGTGTGTAACAGTGAGTGCTCAGGTGTGTGACAGTGCTCAGGTGTGTGACAGTGCTCAGGTGTGTGACAGTGCTCAGGTGTGTGACAGCCATTGCTCAGGTGTGTGACAGTGCTCAGGTGTGTGACAGTGCTCAGGTGTGTGACAGTGCTCAGGTGTGCAGGTGACAGTGCTCAGGTGTGTGACAGTGCTCAGGTGTGCAGGTGACAGTGCTCAGGTGTGTGACAGTGCTCAGGTGTGTGACAGTGCTCAGGTGTGTGACATTGCTCAGGTGTGTGACAGTGCTCAGGTGTGTGACAGTGCCCAGGTGTGTGACAGCCATTGCTCAGGTGTGTGACAGTGCTCAGGTGTGCAGGTGACAGTGCTCAGGTGTGTGACAGTGCTCAGGTGTGCAGGTGACAGTGCTCAGGTGTGTGACAGCCATTGCTCAGGTGTGTGACAGTGCTCAGGTGTGCAGGTGACAGCACCGCCATTGCCGCTCCGGCATGGCCACGCCCCCTTTTGGCCCTGCCCTTAGGCCCCGCCCCTTTCCCCTCCCCCCGCTCCGCCGGATTGGCTGTTGGCCCACTGGCCCCGCCCCTTCAGTGTCCAGTGCTGCTGCCAATGGCAACGCTTCCTCATTAGCATAAACCATCCTCATTAGCATAAACCCCTTCCTCATTAGCATAAACCCTGTCCTCATTAGCATAAACCCATCCTCATTAGCATAAAACCCCATGGGGGTCCCGTCCCCCCCCACAAGCGTTGTGGTTCTGCCCCATAAGTGCAGGGTTTCCCCCCACAAGCGTTGTGGTTCTGCCCCATAAGCGCAGGGTTCCCCCCCAAAGCGTTGTGGTTCTGCCCCATAAGTGCAGAGGTTCCCCCCCCAAAGCGTTGTGGTTCTGCCCCATAAGTGCAGGGTTCCCCCCCACAAGCGTTGTGGTTCTGCCCCATAAGCGCAGGGTTCCCCCCCAAAGCGTTGTGGTTCTGCCCCATAAGTGCAGAGGTTCCCCCCCACACAAGCATTGTGGTTCTGCCCCATAAGTGCAGAGGTTCCCCCCCCAAAGCGTTGTGGTTCTGCCCCATAAGTGCAGGGTTCCCCCCCAAAGCATTGTGGTTCTGCCCCATAAGTGCAGGGTTCCCCCCCAAAGCGTTGTGGTTCTGCCCCATAAGTGCAGGGTTCCCCCCCAAAGCGTTGTGGTTCTGCCCCATAAGTGCAGGGTTCACCCCCCCCACAAGCATTGTGGTTCTGCCCCATAAGTGCAGGGTTCCCCCCACAAGCGTTGTGGTTCTGCCCCATAAGCGCAGAGGTTCCCCCCACAAGCGTTGTGGTTCTGCCCCATAAGTGCCATGGGGGCGGGGTCTGCCTGGGGGCAATTAGAAGGTGCTGGTGGTAATTAATTAGCCAAAGGTGGGTTTAATTGGTCCTGGTTAATGGCGAGTTAATGGATTCATTGATTGGCGTTAAGCGTTAATTGCTCCCGGGGTAATTATGCTTTGGGGCATGATTGGGGGGCGGGGGGGGCTTTGGTCCCAGCTGCGGGGGGCAATGGGGCGGGGCTGGGGGGCTCTGTGGGGCAGTGCAGGGGGGGCGTCCCCAGCCCAGGAGTGCTTTTGGGGGGCTGGAGTGTGGGGGGGGGGCTGTGGGGCAGAGGGAGGGGTTCAGTGGGGCAGGGTTGGGGGTGTCTATGGGGCAGTGTTGGGGTGTCTATGGGGCAGGATTGGGGGTGTCTATGGGGCAGGGTTGGGGTGTCTATGGGGCATGATTGGGGTGTCTATGGGGCACCAACCCCAGCCCAGAGCCCTGGAGTGTTTTTGGGGGGCTGGAGTGTGTTGGGGGGCCTGTGGGGCAGAGGGAGGTGTGTCTATGGGGCAGGGTTGGGGTGTCCATGGGGCAGGATTGGAAGGTTCAATGGGGCAGGATTGGGGGTGTCTATGGGGCAGGGTTGGGGGTGTCCATGGGGCAGGGTTGGGGGTGTCTGTGGGGCAGGATTGGGGTGTCCATGGGGCAGGATTGGGGTGTCTATGGGGCAGGATTGGGGTGTCCATGGGGCAGGGTTGGGGGTGTCTATGGGGCAGGGTTGGGGTGTCTATGGGGCAGGATTGGGGTGTCTATGGGGCAGGGTTGGGGTGTCTATGGGGCAGGATTGGGGTGTCCATGGGGCAGGGTTGGGGGTGTCTATGGGGCAGGATTGGGGTGTCTATGGGGCATGATTGGGGGTGTCTATGGGGCACCAACCCCAGCCCAGAGCCCTGGAGTGTTTTTGGGGGGCTGGAGTGTGTTGGGGGGGCTGTGGGGCAGGGTTGGGGTGTCCGTGGGGCAGGGTTGGGGGTGTCCATGGGGCAGGGTTGGAAGGTTCAATGGGGCAGGATTGGGGGTGTCTGTGGGACAGGGTTGGGGGTGTCTATGGGGCAGGGTTGGGGTGTCTATGGGGCAGGGTTGGGGGTGTCTATGGGGCAGGGTTGGGGTGTCTATGGGGCAGGGTTGGGGGGTGTCTATGGGGCAGGGTTGGGGTGTCTATGGGGCATGATTGGGGGTGTCTATGGGGCATGACTGGGGTGTCTATGGGGCACCAACCCCAGCCCAGAGCCCTGGAGTGTTTTTGGGGGGCTGGAGTGTGTTGGGGGGGCTGTGGGGCAGAGGGAGGTGTATCTATGGGGCAGGGTTGGGGTGTCTATGGGGCAGGGTTGGGGGTGTCCATGGGGCAGGATTGGGGTGTCCATGGGGCAGGGTTGGGGTGTCTGTGGGGCAGGGTTGGGGTGTCTATGGGGCAGCATTGGGGTGTCTATGGGGCAGGATTGGGGTGTCTGTGGGGCAGCATTGGGGTGTCTGTGGGGCAGGATTGTGGTGTCTATGGGGCAGGGTTGGGGTGTCTATGGGGCAGGGTTGGGGTGTCTGTGGGGCAGGATTGGGGGTGTCTATGGGGCAGCATTGGGGTGTCCATGGGGCAGCATTGGGGTGTCTGTGGGGCAGAGGGAGGGGTTCAGTGGGGCAGGGTTGGGGTGTCCATGGGGCAGGGTTGGGGTGTCTATGGGGCAGGGTTGGGGTGTCTGTGGGGCAGGGTTGGGGTGTCTGTGGGGCAGGATTGGGGGTGTCTATGGGGCAGGGTTGGGGTGTGTGTGGGGCAGCATTGGGGTGTCCATGGGGCAGGATTGGGGTGTCTGTGGGGCAGGATTGGGGTGTCTGTGGGGCAGCATTGGGGTCTCTATGGGGCAGCATTGGGGTGTCTGTGGGGCCCCAGCCCCGAGCCCCGGCGGGTTTTCGGGGTCCCCGCCGTGGGTCAGGGGCGCGGCTCGGGCCCGGGGGGCGGCACCCAGCGGTACGTGCCCTCGTACAGGAACCCCGCCCGCCGCAGCAGCTCGTCCGCCTCGGGGGGGCCCCGGCTGGGAACGGGGGGACTCGGGGTCGGGGGGGGCGGGACCCCCGGGACCCCAAAAAATCCCCGGGACCCCAAAAAATCCCCGGGACCCCCGAAACCCCAAAAATCCCCGGGACCCCCGAAACCCCGGTGAGACCCCGGGACCCCCGAAACCCCGGTGAGACCCCGGGAACCCCCCAGATCCCTGAGAACCTCCAAAACCCTGGTGAGACCCCGGGAACCCCCCAGATCCCCGGGAACCCCAAAACCCCAGTGAGACCCCCGGCATCCCCCCCAATCCCCAGGACCCCCCAAATTCCCATTGAGACCCCCGGGATCCCCCCAGTCCCCAGTGAGACCCACGGCATTCCCCCAATCCCTGGGACCCCCCAAATCCCGGGACCCCCCAAATTCCCATTGAGACCCCCAGGATCCCCCCAGACCCCCATGAGACCCCCAGGATCCCCCCCAAATCCACAACAGGACCCCCAGGACCAGCCCCTCCCCCCCTCAGGTGTGCCCAGGTGCCCCCCAGACCCCCAGGTGCCCGCTGCTGCCCCCCCAGGTACTCCTCAGCACCCCCAGGTGCCCCCAGCCCCCACAAAGCACCCCATATCACCCCCCAGGTGCCCCCCAGATGGACCCCAGGTGCCCCAGGGACCCCCCAGATGCCCCCCAGGTGCCCCAAGGTCCCCCCAGGTATATTCCCCAGGTGCCCCCCAGATGCACCCCAGGTGCCCCCCAGGTGCCCCAAGGCCCCCCCCAGGTACTCCCCAGGTGACCCCAGGTACCACCCAGATGCCCCCCAGGTGCCCCCAGGTACTCCCCAGATCCCCCCAGGCCCCCCCCAGGTGCCCCCCAGGTGCCCCCAGGTGCCCCCCAGGTGCCCCCAGGTATCCCCAAGATCCCCCCAGGTGCCCCCAGATGCCCCCCAGGTGCCCCCAGGTGCCCCCAGGTGCCCCCAGGTGCCCCCCCAGGTGCCCCAGGCCCCCCCCAGATGCCCCCCAGATGCTCCCCAGGCCCCCCCAGATGCACCCCAGGCCCCCCCAGGTGCCCCCCAGGTGCCCCCCAGGTGCCCCCCAGGTGCCCCCGGTGCCCCCCTCACCTGCCGTAGGGGTAGGGGATGGGGGGCTCGCGGCGCTGCTCGATCTGGTGCAGCAGGGGGGTGAAGATGCGCCAGGCCTCG
Source organism: Hirundo rustica (assembly GCF_015227805.2). Lineage (NCBI taxonomy): Eukaryota > Metazoa > Chordata > Aves > Passeriformes > Hirundinidae > Hirundo > Hirundo rustica. The sequence continues at coordinate 10,735 of NW_026690414.1, read as the reverse complement.
CGCAGCTCGTCACTGCGGGGGGGGGACGCGCCCCAAAACTGAGCTGGGGGACCCCAGCACTGCCCCCGACCTCACCTGGGCTCTCCCCAGGCTCACCTGGGCACCCCCAAAGTCACCTGTCCTCCTCAGAGCAAAGCAGCCCAACTGCCGCTCCACACCGGTCCCACCTGTGCCCCCTCAAACTCCCGCCCGCCCCCCGGCCTGGCCCCACCTGTGCCCCTGAGCTGGTCCCACCTGTGCCCCCAAATCCCATCCCCCCAAATCCCACCCCCCCAAATCCCATCCCCCCAAATCCCATCCCCCCAAATCCCATCCCCCCAAATCCCATCTCCCCCCACATTGGTCCCACCTGTGCCCCTGAACCGGTCCCACCTGTCCCCCTCATGTCCCACCTGTGCCCCTCATGTCCCACCTGTGCCCCCAAATCCCATCTCCCCCCTGGGTGGTCCCACCTGTGCCCCTGAACCGGTCCCACCTGTGCCCCTGAGCTGGTCCCACCTGTGCCCCTCCTGTCCCACCTGTCCCCCTCATGTCCCACCTGTGCCCCCAAATCCCATCTCCCCCCACACTGGTCCCACCTGTGTCCCAGACTGGTCCCACCTGTCCCCCTCATGTCCCACCTGTGCCCCTGAGCTGGTCCCACCTGTGCCCCCTCAAACTCCCGCCCGCCCCCCAACCTGGCCCCACCCACCCCCCCAAATCCCATCCACCCAAATCCCATCTCCCCCCACACTGGTCCCACCTGTGCCCCTCATGTCCCACCTGTGCCCCTCATGTCCCACCTGTGCCCCCCAGACTTCAGCTCCTCCCAACTGGTCTCACCTCTACTGTGCCCCCACCCCCCTCGGTCCCACCTGTCCCCAGGTGTCACCTGTCCCACCTGTGCCCATCTCTTACCTGTGCCCTCCCCACCATGTCCCACCTGTCCCTGTGTCCCACCTACCCCTGTGTCCCACCTGTCCTAACGTCCCACCTGTCCTAATGTCCCACCTGTCCTAATGTCCCAGCTGTCCTAACGTCCCACCTGTCCTAATGTCCCACCTGTCCTAACGTCCCACCTGTCCTAATGTCCCAGCTGTCCCCACCATGTCCCACCTGTCCCTGTCCCCCCTCCCACCTATCGCTGTCCCCACCACGTCCTCCCTGTCCCCAGATCCTACCTGTCCTGATGTCCCACCTGTCCCCATGTCTTACCTGCGTCCTTCCCACTCCGTCTCACCTGTCCCCGTGTCTCACCTGTCTCCCCCATGTCCTCCCTGTCCCCATCACATCCCACCTGTCCTGATGTCCCACCTGCCCCCAGTACCACCTGCCCCATGTCTTACCTGTGCTCTCCCCACTACATCCCCCCTGTCCCCACCATGTCCCACCTGTCACTGTGTCCCACCTGTCCCCACCATGTCCCTCCTGTCCCCTGATCCCCAGTCCCACCTGTCCCCAGGTGTCACCTGTCCCTATGTCCCACCTGTCCCTGTGTCCCACCTGTCCCCGTGTCCCACCTGTCCCCAGTCCCACCTATCCCCGTGTCCCACCTGTCCCCACCACGTCCCCCCTGTCCCCAGGTGTCACCTGTCCCTATGTCTCACCTGTCCCCGTGTCCCACCTGTCCCCACCACGTCCCCCCTGTCCCCAGGTGTCACCTGTCCCTGTGTCCCACCTGTCCCCACCATGTCCCCCCTGTCCCCAGGTGTCACCTGTCCCCTCTCACCTGCGCACAAAGTGCATTTGGTTCCCGCAGATGACGTCCAGCAGCAGCCTCTCGTAGGCGTCCGGCAGCTTCACATCCTGGGGGGCACCGGGGTGGTCTGGGGGGGTCTGGGGACACCCCCAGGTGTGGGGGACACCCCCAGGTGTGGGGGAACACCCCCAGGTGTGGGGGACACCCCCAGGTGTGGGGGGCACCCCCAGGTGTGGGGGATACCCCCAGGTGTGGGGGGCACCCCCAGGTGTGGGGGACACCCCCAGGTGTGGGGGGACACCTGGGCTTTGGGAGGACGCTGCCAGGTGTGGGGGGACCCTGGGGTTTGGCCATTTTGGGGGCTCCTCTGGGTTTGAGGTGGCCCCAGGCGTGTGGGGAACACCTGGGATTTGGGGGGACCCAGGTGGGTTTTGGGGACCCCTCCAGGTGTGGGGAGGCCCCTGAGACGTGAGGTGCCCAATTTTGGGGTCTCGATGCTCAAATTTTGGTCTCAACGCCACAATTTTGAGTCTCAGTGTCGCGATTTTGGGGTTCCAGCCCCGTTTCGGGGTCCCCAAACCCCATTTTGGGCTCACTGCTCTGTTTCCATGTCCCCAACCCCATTTTTGGGTCCTAATGTTTGATTTTTTGGGTCCCCAAACCCCATTTTCTGTCCCCAAACCCCATTCTGGGTCTCGGTGCTCTGTTTCCGTGTCCCAAAACCCCACGTTTTGCTCTCTAAACCCCATTTTTGGGTCTCGGTGCTGCATTTCTGTGTCCCCACCCCCATTTCTGTGACCCCTCCCCATTTTCACGTCCCCAGATCCCCCATTTTTGTTTCCCCAAACCCCATTTTTGGGTCTCAGTGCTCCATTTCCACGTCCCCACCTCGATTTCCACGTCCCCACCCCCATTTCCACGTCCCCACCCCCATTTCCATGTCCCCACCCCCATTTCCATGTCCCCACCTCGATTTCCCTGTCCCCAAATCCTCCATTTCCATGTCCCCAAATCCTCCATTTCCATGTCCCCAAATCCTCCATTTCCATGTCCACGCCCCATTTCTGTGTCCCCACCCCCGTTTCCGTGTCCCCATCCCCATTTCTATGTCCCCAAACCCCTCTTCTTATTGTCCCCAAACCCCATTTTTGGGTCTCAATACCTCATTTCCACGTCCACAACCACATTTCTGTGTCTCCCCCATTTCCGTGTCCCCATCCCCATTCCCGTGTCCCCATCCCCGTGTCCCCATTCCCGTGTCCCTGTTCCCATGTCCCCATTCCCGTGTCCCTGTTCCCATTCCTGTGTCCCTGTTCCCATGTCCCCATTCCTGTGTCCCCATTCCAGTGTCCCCATTCCCGTGTCCCCATTCCCACGTCCCCATTCCCATGTCCCTGTTCCCATTCCCATGTCCCCATTCCCGTGTCCCCATTCCCATTCCTGTGTCCCCATTCCCATGTCCCCATTCCCATTCCCATGTCCCCATTCCCGTGTCCCCGTTCCCATTCCCGTGTCCCCATCCCCATTCCCATGTCCCCATTCCCGTGTCCCCATTCCCATGTCCCCATTCCGGTGTCCCCATTCCCATGTCCCCATTCCCATTCCCGTGTCCCCATTCCCATTCCCATGTCCCCATTCCCATGTCCCCATTCCCATTCCCATGTCCCCATTCCGGTGTCCCCATTCCCATGTCCCCATTCCCATGTCCCCATTCCCGTGTCCCCATTCCCATTCCCGTGTCCCCATTCCCATGTCCCCATTCCCATTCCCGTGTCCCCATCCCCATTCCCATGTCCCCATTCCCGTGTCCCCATTCCCATTCCCGTGTCCCCATTCCCATTCCCGTGTCCCCATTCCCATGTTCCCATTCCCATTCCCGTGTCCCCATTCCCATGGCCCCATTCCCGTGTCCCCATTCCCATGCCCCCATTCCCATGTCCCTATTCCCATGTCCCCATTCCCATGTCCCCATTCCCATGCCCCCATTCCCATGTCCCTATTCCCATGTCCCCATTCCCGCGTCCCCATTCCCATGTCCCTGTTCCCATTCCCATGTCCCCATTCCCGTGTCCCCATTCCCATTCCCGTGTCCCCATTCCCGTGTCCCCATTCCCGTGTCCCCATTCCCATTCCCGTGTCCCCATTCCCATTCCCGTGTCCCCATTCCCATGTCCCCATTCCCGTGTCCCCATTCCCATGTCCCCATTCCCGTGTCCCTGTTCCCATTCCCGTGCCCCCATTCCCGTGTCCCCATTCCCGTGTCCCCATTCCCATTCCCATGTCCCCATTCCCATGCCCCCATTCCCATGTCCCCACCCCATTCCCGTGCCCCCATTCCCATGTCCCCATTCCCATGTCCCCATTCCCGTGTCCCCATTCGCGTGTCCCCGTGCCCCCGTTCCCGTGTCCCCATTCCCGTGCCCCCATTCCCATGTCCCCATCCCCATTCCCATGTCCCCATTCCCGTGTCCCCGTGCCCCCATTCCCGTGTCCCCATTCCCATGCCCCCGTTCCCATGCCCCCATTCCGGTGTCCCCATTCCCGTGTCCCCATTCCCATGTCCCCATTCCCGTGTCCCCATTCCCGTGTCCCCACCCCATTCCTATGTCCCCATTCCCGTGTCCCCGTGCCCCCATTCCCGTGTCCCCATCCCCGTGTCCCCGTGCCCCCGTTCCCGTGCCCCCATTCCCATGTCCCCATCCCCATTCCCGTGTCCCCATTCCCGTGCCCCCATTCCCATGCCCCCATTCCCGTGTCCCGATTCCCGTGTCCCCATTCCCGTGTCCCCGTGCCCCCGTTCCCGTGCCCCCATTCCCATGTCCCCATCCCCATTCCCGTGTCCCCATTCCCGTGCCCCCATTCCCATGCCCCCATTCCCATGTCCCCATTCCCGTGCCCCCATTCCCGTGTCCCCATTCCCGTGTCCCCATTCCCGTGTCCCCGTGCCCCCGTTCCCGTGCCCCCCGCCCGTTCCGGGTACCTTGTAGCGGCTGCCGTAGGTGAGGTCGAGCTCGGACTCCTCGGGCCGCAGGAACATGCCCGGTTTCTTGGTGTTGAGTTTGGCGTAGACGGCCTCGCGCGGCTGCACGCGCACCACCAGCTCGTTGCGCTTGCACTGCTGCGAGAAGATGTCGCCGGGCACCTCCCGGAACTGCAGCCGCACCTCGGCCTTGCGCTCGTTCAGCGCCTTCCCGCAGCGCAGCACGAACGGGACACCTGGGGACAGCGGCTTCGTTGGCATCGTCGGCATCGTTGGCATCATCACTGACATCATTGACGCCATCATTGGCATCGCTGACATCATTGACATCATTGACGCCATCACTGGCATCGTTGACATCATTGACATCATTGACGCCATCACTGGCATCGTTGACATCATTGACATCATTGACATCATCATTGACATCATTGACATCATTGACGCCATCACTGGCATCGCTGACATCATTGACATCATTGACATCATCATTGACATCATTGACATCGTCATTGGCATCATTGACATCATCAGTGGCATCATTGACATCATTGACATCGTCATTGTCATCGTTGACATCATCATTGTCATCATTGGCATCACTGACATCACTGACGTCATCACTGACATAACTGACGTCATCACTGACATCACTGACATCATCATTGGCATCATTGGTATCACTGACATCATTGACATCATCATTGTCATTGTTGACATCATCATTGGCATCACTGACATCACTGACATCATCACTGGCACCACTGACATCATCACAGGCATCATTGATCTCATTGACATCATCACTGACATCACTGACATCATTGATATCATCACTGGCACCACTGACATCATCACTGGCATCATTGACATCACTGTCATCAACATCCATCAACATCCCGCAGCGCAGCACCAACGGGATGCCTGGGGTGGCGTCATTGTCATCGTCATCGTCATTGTCGTTGTCATAGTCATTGTCATTGTCATTGTCATTGTCATCGTCGTTGTCGTTGTCGTTGTCGTTGCCATCGTCATTGTCATTGTCATTGTCATCATCATTGTTGTCATTGTTGTCATCATTGTCATCATCATCATCCATCAACATCCCAGCACTTCCCCACAGTGCAGCACCAGCGAGATGCCTGGGGTGGCATCGCTGGTGTCATTGTCATTATCAACATCATCGTTGTCATCATTGTCAATGTCATCACTGTCAATGTCATCATTGTCAATGTCATCATTTTGTCATCACCACCATCCATCACCATCCATCACCATCCATCACCATCCATCACCAACCATCAACATCCCAGTGCCTCCCCGCAGCGCAGCATGAACGGGACGCCTGGGGTGGCACCGTTGGCATCATTGTCATTATCAACATCATCGTTGTCATCATTGTCAATGTCATCACCGTCAATGTCATCACTGTCAATGTCATCATTGGCATCACCACCATCCATCACCATCCATCACCATCCATCACCATCCATCACCATCCATCACCATCCCAGTGCCTCCCTGCAGCGCAACACCAACGGGATGCCTGGGGACGGTGGTGTTGTCATTGTCACTGTCATCATTGTCATCATCCACACCATCGTTGTCATCATTGTCAACGCCATCATTGACATCATCACCATCCATCACCATCCATCACCATCCCAGCACCTTCCCGTAGAGCAGCACGAAAGGGACGCCTGGGGACAGTGGCACTGTCATTGTCATCATCGTCATCACCAACGTCATTGTTGTTGTCATTGTCATCATTGCCATTGTCATAATCATCAGCGTCACTGTCCATCAACATCGCTATCAACATCATTGTCATCGTTGACATCATCGTCATCAACGTCCATCAACGTCACCATTGTCATCGTCATCTCATCGTTGCCATCATCGTTGTCATTGTCGTCATCATTCTCATCATTAACATCAACATCCATCACCATAACCATCACCGCCAACATCATCATCATTGTCATCATCAAAATTTTCATCATCATCATCCACAACACTGCCACCAGTACTGTCACCATCCACACTGTCAACATCCATCAACATCACCACAGTCATCAACACCCACCATCATAAACAGTGTCATCAACATCCAACATCATCATCACCATCAACATCCATCCACCGTTGTCATCGCCATCATCCACATCATCAACATCCATCGCCATCATCAATGTCACCACCACCATCATCACCATTCACATCATCGACATCCATCCACCAACACTGTCATCGTCATCATCCACATCATCAACATCCATCGCCATCGTCAATGTCACCACCAACATCGTCATCATTGTCATCATTCACATCATCGACATCCATCACCACTGTCAATGTCACCACCACCATTGTCATCATCGTCATCATTCACATCAACATCCATCGCCATTGTCAATGTCACCACCAACACTGTCACCATTCACATCATCGACATCCATCCACCAACACTGTCATTGTCATCATCCACATCATCAACATCCATCCACCAACGTTGTTATCGTCATCATTCACATCATCAACATCCATCACCATCGTCAATGTCATCACCAACATTATCATCATTCACATCATCGACATCCATCCACCACCGTTGTCATTGTCATCATTCACATCATCAACATCCATCCACCGTTGTCATCGTCATCATCCACATCATCAACACCCATCGCCATTGTCAATGTCATCACCAACATTGTCATCATCGTCATCATTCACATCATCAACATCCATCCACCACCGTTGTCATCGTCATCATCCACATCATCATCATCCATCACCATTGTCAATGTCACCACCAACATCGTCATCATGCACATCATCGACATCCATCCACCACCATTGTCATCACTGTCACCATTCACATCATCAACATCCATCGCCATTGTCAATGTCACCACCAACACTGTCATCATCATCATTCACATCATCATCATCATCCATCGCCATCGTCAATGTCACCACCAACACTGTCATCATCATCATTCACATCATCATCCATCACCATCATCAATGTCACCACCAACGTTGTCAAAGTCATCGACGTCCATCAACGTTACCACCATTGTCACCATCATCACCCATAAACGCCATCACAATCCTCACCACCCCTCACCACCACCCATCCGCATCCCAGCGTGTTCCACCAGCGCAGCACCAACGGCACACCTGGGACACCACTGGCATTGTCACCACCACCATCATCACCATCACCATCATGGACATCACCGCTGCTCATCGTCTCCACCATCATTCCAACCATCACCATCAGCATGGTCAACACCTCTGCCATCCCCTGGTGATCGGTTTCACCATGGTGGCCATCACCATCATCAGCAGCATCTCCGTGGCCAGCATCAACATCACCGTCACCAGCAGCATTTCTGCCACCATCATCAGCTCCATCTCAGCACCTTCTCCACGGACACCATCATCATCAATATCAACAGCACCATTTCCACAACCATGAGCAGCAGCATCTCCATGGCCACCATCATCAGCTCCATCACCAGCTCCATCTCAGCAGCATCTCCATGGCCACCATCATCAGCTCCATCACCAGCTCCATCTCAGCACCATCTCCATGGACACCATCATCAGCACCATCTCCATGGACATCATCATCACTACCAACAGCACCATTTCCACAACCATGAGCAGCAGCATCTCCATGGACACCATCATCAGCTCCATCTCAGCACCATCTCCATGGCCACCATCATCAGCTCCATCATCAGCACCATCTCCATGGACACCATCATCAGCTCCATCACCAGCTCCATCTCAGCAGCATCTCCATGGCCACCATCATCAGCTCCATCACCAGCTCCATCTCAGCACCATCTCCATGGACACCATCATCAGCACCATCTCCATGGACACCATCATCATCATCACTACCAACAGCACGATTTCCACAACCATGAGCAGCAACATCTCCATGGCCACCATCATCAGCTCCATCACCAGCTCCATCTCAGCACCATCTCCATGGACACCATCATCAGCTCCATCATCAGCACCATCTCCATGGCCACCATCATCAGCTCCATCACCAGCTCCATCTCAGCACCATCTCCATGGCCACCATCATCAGCCCCATCTCAGCACCTTCTCCATGGACACCATCATCAGCTCCATCTCAGCACCTTCTCCATGGCCACCATCATCAGCTCCATCACCAGCTCCATCTCAGCACCTTCTCCATGGACACCATCATCAGCTCCATCTCAGCACCTTCTCCATTGACACCATCATCATCACCATCACTAGCATCGTCTCCACGGACACCATCATCAGCCCCATCTCAGCACCATCTCCACGGCCACCACCATCATCACCACTACTTTCATCACCGCAGCCATGAATGTCATCACCATGGCAACCGCTATCATCATGGTCCCTGCTATCATCATCACCATCATCATCATCATCATCATCACAAACACAAATGTCATCAGCACCACCATCTGCACCACCATCAGCACCACCATCTGCACCATCATCTGCACCACCATCTGCACCACCATCAGCACCACCATCACCACCATCAGCACCACCATCACCACCATCTGCACCACCATCTGCACCACCATCAGCACCACCATCACCACCATCTGCACCACCATCAGCACCACCATCTGCACCACCATCAGCATCACCATCACCACCACCATCTGCACCACCATCTGCACCACCATCTGCACCACCATCAGCACCACCATCTGCACCACCATCTGCACCACCACCATCACCACCATCACCACCATCACCACCACCATCTGCACCACCATCTGCACCACCATCAGCACCACCATCACCACCATCAGCACCACCATCACCACCATCTGCACCACCATCTGCACCACCATCAGCACCACCATCTGCACCACCATCACCACCATCAGCACCACCATCTGCACCACCATCAGCACCACCATCACCACCACCATCAGCACCACCATCTGCACCACCATCACCACCATCAGCACCACCATCTGCACCACCATCAGCACCACCATCACCACCATCTGCACCACCATCTGCACCACCATCACCACCATCAGCACCACCATCAGCCACCACCATCTGCACCACCATCAGCACCACCATCTGCACCACCATCAGCACCACCTTCAGCACCACCATCACCACCACCATCAGCACCACCATCTGCACCATCAGCACCACCATCAGCACCACCATCACCACCACCATCACCACCACCATCACCACCATCTGCACCACCATCACCACCATCTGCACCATCTGCACCACCATCTGCACCACCACCATCACCACCATCAGCACCACCATCAGCACCATCAGCACCACCACCATCAGCACCACCACCATCAGCACCACCATCTGCACCACCATCAGCATCACCATCACCACCACCATCAGCACCACCACCAGCACCACCATCTGCACCACCATCGGCACCACCATCAGCACCACCATCACCACCATCACCACCACCACCACCACCACCACCATCACCATCACCACCATCACCACCATCACCACCACCACCACCACCATCACCATCACCACCATCACCACCACCACCACCACCACCAGCCCTCACCGTCCCAGCGCTCGTTGGCCACGCGCAGCACGGCGGTGGCGAAGGTGGGCGTGGTGGAGCCGGGCGGCACCGTGGGGTCGTCCAGGTAGCCCTTCTGCGCCTCGGGGGGGCCCTCGGGGTTGCCCACGTACTGGCCCAGCACCACGTCTTGCAGCTCCACGGGGCTGATGCACTTGAGCACCTTCACCTGGGGACACGTGAGGGACACGTGAGGGACACCTGGTTACGGGGGCTCCAGTGAGACCACGGCGTGGGACTGCTTGGGGACGTGGTTATGGGGGGCCACCAGTGAGAACAGGTGGGGGTATGGGGGGTGTGGGCGTTAGAGGACGTGGTTTTGGGGGGTCATCCACGAGAAGTTGCCGACGTGGTTCGGGACGTGGCCGCACCAGTCGTGGCGTTGGGGTCCACCATCGATAGCAGGATGATGGGACATGGTTGGGGACATGGTCAGTGAGAACGTGGCATG
>NW_026690413.1:0-31478 GCF_015227805.2 Hirundo rustica | reverse complement strand
TCTTGTGGAATTCCTGAGAGCTCCTGGGCAAGGAGCCTCAAGCCCTGTCTTGCAATGCAAGATTTAACCAAAAAAATGTATTCTATTACCATCTGTGAACACCAGCTGGGGCAGGTTGTTTATCTCTTCAATGACCCATCCATCATATCTCTGAGGGGGATCTTCTCTTAATGGCCCAGCTGTGTAAAACCAAATGGGGCAGTGTTCTTGATCTCTTCCATGACCCATCCTCCCTCCAGGGAGATCTCTTCTGTTAATGGGCCATTGCCACTTTGGGAAGGGCTCTGGTGACCCACGTTTCCTGTGACCCACTCTGAGAAGTCACCTGTCCCTTTCTCTGCCCCTGGCAATGATGTGAGGTGGGACTGAAGAACATGAGGGTCTGGCCATGGTCCCATCATTGTATTTGAGCCCATCTCAGGTCATTTCTGGATGGGCTCTGCCCCAGCCCACAGAGTGTGACCTCAGCCCTGACTCTGTCACAGCCGCTGTGCCTGAGCCCTGCAAAGCCTAAAGGTCACTGTCATGGGTTCGCACAGTTTGGTTTTTAGTTAGGGAGGAATGTGAAGTGTTACCCTGTCAGGACCCTAGAAATAGTTTTAGAAAGGACAAGGACCTATCAGAAGCCGGTTTGAGATATTGGCATCTGCTTTGGCCACTGAGAATGTTGAATGCGACTTTGGGCAGTACCCATATAAATCCTGGGTTTGTTCAGGTCAGGCCCTTTTCCTCCTGGTCAGCTGAACAGGTAACATCGAGTGGGTCCTACTGCTCCCCACACCCCACCTCCCCCTTCGGGGGGAAGCTCGCCCGAGGCCGAGCCGGACTCCATCGGCTCCCCGGGGGGAGGAGAGGTTGCAGCTTAACATCAACCACTTTGAAAAAACCTCCCCGGAGACCCCAGAGCAGGGAGGGATCTCCCCTGATAACAACTATGGGCCCGGTTTGGCCGAGGCTGCCCCGATTGTCACCGAGGGGTGGGCAGAGCTCTCCTCCCGCTCCCCTCCTCCGGTGTCTTCCAGACGGAGAAGAAAGAGTGGAGGGAGGAAACCAGGCTGATCTGAAATGGAGAGACTGCTGCCTGGAGCAGAAATCACATGGCCACTGCAGGCCTGGGCAGAGTTAACCCTGTCCTGGCAACATGGAGCTTCCAAGGCCTGACCCTTCCCTGAGAGAGAAAAGAAAGAGACAGAGTGGACGTAGGAAAGACGCCGCATGGAGTCAGTGGAGCAGGAGTGAAAGAACTGATAAAGATTATTAGAAGAGGGATTGAGGATGTGGACATTTTTAACCAAACTTTTCTGCTGTAAACTATGGAGAAATGGACTGTTTCTTGTAACATCTTAATGTTGTTTGGGGGAATGCTAGTTCTAGTCAAAGTTGGGGATTGATATGATTGAGATTTAAGTGGGAATCTTAAAGCCCCTCACTCCTGGCATAAAAGGAGGTCTCAGCCTTTGAGACCAAGATGATTTTAGAGAGAAAGTGATTTGAAGCCCTCAGCTCCTGGGGTAAAAGGAGGTCTTTATTTCTTTTGAGATAGAAATGATTTTAGAGATAGCAGAGAATCCTTGTTTTATACTAGAAGAAGCTTTCTTAAACAGTACCCCAAATACACTGAGAGGCCCATGAGTAGCCAGGGGAAAGGCTGCTAATGGGTGGAACAGCACAATCTGCAAAAACTCCAAGCAGTTGCAGATTTGTGACATTGAGAGCCCCAGGACTGTTTTTGTCTTGTGGCGAATGTGTCCATAAGACTCTAGAGAGACTCCTCTCCCAAAGTGATGAAAGATTATGTTTAAATGGTGAAACTGATTGAAAATCACAGCTTGTGTCTATGTTGTTTGTAAGAAAGTTAACAGTTTGTAAGGGAAGGGAAGAGTGTTTTGAAGTTGCATTCTGGTTTTTTGGGTTTTTTTTCCCATCTTTTCTTATCTTTTCCATTCTTTTAGTGTGTGTTAAAAAAAAAATAAATTTTTTTTTTTGAAGCTTGAGCCTGCTTTGTTTCTCCTGATCCTCTCCCACAAAAAGAGAGTAAACACTAAGACCACTACACTAAATTTAGCAAACAAAATTTCATGAATGTGTAGTCACTATATTAATTAGTGTTTCAGCCCAGTTTTAACTAAAACCATTACACCTTCCTATGGAAAAGAACTGTCCTTCTTGTCCAGGTGCCCATGGCCACAATTGGGATTCCACCTCCAGCATTGCCTGTTGTGAGAGACTGGAGGAGATTGTTGGCTGGAAACATTTTGTGTGTGAGGGAGGAAGGGGCAGGTCCAGCCTTGCCCTGCCCTGAAACCCCAGCACTGCCCTGCCCTGTAACCCCAATCCCCCCAGAGCCTCTATCCCAGCCCAGCAGTGTCTGCCAATCCCTGGCACACCAAAGGCAATGCTCCACAGCCACCTCTGCAGCCCCCAGCCCAGCTCCTGAGAGACCAAGTGACCCAAAGTCCCTCCTGGGGGAAGGGCCCAGGAAGACCATGGGGTATTCAAGGCTGACCACAAGGCAAGCACACATCTTGACCCCACCTCCTCTTGGAATTTCTGTCTGAACACTGCTGGAATCCAGGAGTTGGTAGCTCTGTGTGTGCACGTGTGTGTGCTTCTGTGTATCTTACTTGTCTTTTTTTCTGTGTCTTCCTCTTCTAATTCTCTCCCTTTGCAAACATTGAGTAACTTAAATTTAACAGGTTTAGACTTTGTGATATTCAATGGGCCAATTTATAATGCTCTCAGAAGTGCTTTTTGTTGATTGAATATTGTATTAAACCTTTTGCCAAAGTTTCTCTGATTTTCTAAAGTTGCCAGTAAAGTCTGTTTTGTTGTTTTGAGCTCCTGAGAATCTCTTGTTGCTATTTCTCCAGTGCATCAACTCAGAGTACTCAAACAATTGTAATTCCTTTGAAATGTCTAAGTGAGAGAATTGTTTGGGGGATGGGGTCAGGTCTTGTCTGTCCTGCTTGGCACAGCCCAGGCAGGGCTTTCACAGCCACATTGCACACTCCATTTCCCACCTGCACCCACTGGTGCCTCTGAGTTCTGCTTGCCCAGCCCCAGGGACGCTCTCCTTGTCTGCCCATTCCCCCACGGTCTCTGGGCAGGGATGGCCTCAGTGGGGGCTGCTGACATCCTCAGACACTTGGAGGCTGCTGCTGGATTTGACTTCTCCAGAGGCTTGTTCAGCCTTCAGCTCCTCAGTGCCCCAGGGCTCATTAACATTCAGAATACCTTAACAGCCAAGCCTCTGGGAATAATTTGATTTAGGTTTTCAAATTTTTGTGGTTAATTAACCGATTTCTGAAGTGTATTAAAAGTGAATATATATTTACAAAAGGCAGTGAGAAAAGATTTTTTATGTCCGGTTCAGGTTTTGTTTCTGTTAATGCCTTGATATGTGCAATCTCCAGTTGACACTGAATCCAAGTATATTCTAATGCAGTTTGAATAGATATGAAAATCAAGACCCTTTATGTCTGACAATCAATCAGACTCTGTCTTTACTCCCACCCCACCATTTCCCCCATCCAAGCCCTGGGACTCAGAGCAGCCTTGTGCAAATCTGAGCTCCCTCCACCCCAGGCTGGACCTGCAGGTTTCAGCTCCTGGGCTCCAACTCCCACCTGCTTTCCTTGGAGAAGGAGCTGCCCAAGACACAGAGGGATGTTCATTTATTGTCAGCCAACAAACCCAAGGGAAGGCACAGCTCCATCAAATGCAAAAGTCATTCTTCTCCCTGGCTCTGCCCTGCACCTGATCCCCACAGCCTGTCCTGTTTCCTTCATCCCTCCACTGCCAGGGACTTTCTGGGACAAGGGAGCTCTGCTCTGGCTATGGAGGGAGGTGCAAGTGCAGCCACTGGAGTGGGAACCACAACTCATCAGGTTTGTGTCTTTGGAGGGACCAGGAACTGGTGAGACTCAGAGGCATAGAAAGGTTTCTTTTCATGGCCCACATAAAAAATGTGAACATGATAAAATTTAATAAACATAAAAACACTTCCCCCTGCTCCTTGTGACATCCCAGTACCATCTGACACATCCACCATCCACAAGAGATTGCCATACAGGAAGAATTTTAGACAAAGACATAGGAAGAGGTGATATAAAACATAAAAATACAACTAAGATGCTGATTAAAGTGTTATTTAAACTTATGAAAGATTGGGCAACTCTCTGAAGCTGAAAGCATGAAGCCAGTCAAGGGAGACACATTGGAATGACCAGAGAACAGCTGCAGGAGGAAATCTGGGAGCAACAGGAAGGACATAGATCCAGCGGCTCTACATGAACACATGTCCTTAGGCATGGCTATTCAAACAGCTGAAGAAAGAAGGTCATGAACTATTAGACTGAATGTTGGTGGCAAAGTAGATGAGAAGATAAGTATTTCTTCTCCTGCCCTCTGCAGAAGAGTCCAGTAGATCCAGGAAATTCCTGTTCCTGGTGGGAAAACTTTGCCACTTTTTGAAAGTACTCAAATGACCTGGATAATAAAAATGTGCTTGTATACTATGAAATTAAAAGTAATTAAAACCTGTGCCCCTTTCCAGGCAGACATCAGTTGTCTGCCCATGAACAGGCAGTGCCTCTTGTGTCCTGAGGTGCTGAGCTGGGATTGACATCTCTCAGAGAGGAGCTGAGGGAGAGGAGAGCACCTTGCAAGCTGCAGGTAACTGACAGTCCCAGAGGGCTCCTGTCCCATAAACATCTGCTCTGCTCCAGTCTGAAACAGGGACCAGCATCGTGCTGGGATCATCAGAGAACTGAGGTGTGTGCTGGAATTCAATCCCCTCCCCATCCCGCAGCAGCCCTGCATTTCCCTCCTCCAGCCTTGGTCTCCAGCACAGCCATGGAGGCTCTTTGGGCTCTGGACTTTTCCTGCAGCCACCAAGGGCAGCTGAGCTCTGCCTTTGGCACAGTCAGCCCTGCCCAGCCCAGGCAATGCCCAGCAATTCCTTGTGTGTGCCTGGCCTTGCTGTCAGCCCCGGCAGCGGCTGCGTGGCCCCTTTGTGCCGCGCTGGCCCAGCCATGGTGCCACAGCCCCTGTGCAGGCCCAGGGCAGGACAGGAGCATTGCGGGTGGGAACGGCCCCTGTGCCGTGGTGCCCACAGCAGCCTTGGGGCTCTGTGCCCCATGGCCTCCCTGCTGGGCAGCCTCTGCCAGCTCCTGCACAGCCCGTGGCACCTGTGGGCCTGCACAGACAGCCCTGCCCCGGGCTCTGCCGGGCTCTGGGCCAGCAGAGAGGCCGGGCAGGGCTGGCCATGGCCGGGAACAGGCCCTGAGCCCCGCAGGAGGATGGAGCTGGGCCACAGCCAAACTGCCCCGCAAACCTGGGCTGAGCAGCCAGGGCTGGCAATGGCTGGGGACAGAGGCTGGCACTGACAAATGTCCTGGGCCGTGTTCCTGCTCTGTCCATGCCACCAAGGGCACAGAGCAGCCTCCTCTCTGGGCCACTTGCCTGTTTTCAATGCCTTCCACAGGCGCTGGCCCTGCCCCACAAGGCCTGGGCTGAGTCCTGCCCCTGCACGCTCACACAGGCTGAGATGGACACTGATGGTTTCTGTGCCAGGCTCTCTCAGCCCAGCCCAGCTCCCTCCAAGCTCTGCCAGCTGCCCTGAGCTCTCGGCAGCACCAAGGGCCTCTCCCCAGCACAGCCCAGCCGGCTCTGGCCCCACAGCTCTGCTCAGGGCAGGCTGCTCTGGGCAGGGGCCCCACGGCCTCAGCCCCTCGGAAGGGCACAGCAGCAGCTGCAGCTCAGACAGGACTCAGCCCCAGCCATGGGGAAGGTGCTGGGCCAAGGGAAAAGGAGGCTCCCTGTGTGCCCTGCTCCCCTCTCCCTGAGGTGCTGAGAGCTCTGCAGCCCCTGCTGCCATCCCATCTGCCCAGGCCAGCACAACAGCCCTGGCCTTGGGGCCCTCAAGAGCTGCTCCTGCTCCAGGCTCAGGGCCCATCCCAAAGCTGGGGCAGCCAGAAAGCTGTGCCCATTTCTGTTCATTGCTGCTGTGATGAGGATGGATCCTCAGCCCCTTGGAGGTTGCTGATGAGTTTTACTACTCCAGAGGCCTCTTCTTTCTTGAGCTCTTCAGTATAGGAATTCAGTGACAAAGGCTAATGAATATTTGTTCAAAACACCCTAATAATAAAAGCCCCTGGGAATGATTTCAGTTTTCAATTCTTCTGTGGTTAATTAGACAGATTTCAGAAGCGTATTCAAAGTGGATATACTATATAGAAAACAATGCAGAGAGAACTGTTTTGTCCTGTTTTCTTTTCCTCACTATCGATTGACATCAGCAATGTCTGATTCATCTTGACCCCCATCACCTTCTACTGCAGTCTGAACAGATATGAAAATCAAGATCCTTCATGGCTGTCAATCAATCAGACTTTGTCCCCAACCCCTCCCCACCATTTCCCTCATCCAACCCCCAGCACTCCTACAGATCAGGAACAGTGTGGCCAGCAGGAGCAGGGCAGTGATTCTTCCCCTGTGCTCAGCACTGGTTGAGCAGCACCTCGAGTGTTGTGTCCAGTTCTGGACCCCCCAGTTTAGGAAGGACATGGAGGGGCTGGAGCATGTCCAGAGAAGGGCAACGAGGCTGGTGAGGGGTCTGGAACAGAAGTCCTGTGAGGAGCTGCTAAGGGAGTTGAGGTTGCTTATCCTGGAGAAGAGAAGGATCAGGGGAGGCTTCATCACTCCCTACAACTCCCAGACAGGAGGGTGCAGCTAGATGGGTTTTGGGATCTTCTCCCAGGGAACAGTGACAGGACAAGAAAACATGGTCTTAAGATGCAACAGGGGATGTTTAAGCTGGACATTAGGAAATACTCTTTGCAAAATGGTGACTGGGCATTGGAATGGGCTGCCCAGGGAGGTGGGTGGGTCATCGTCCCTGGAAGTGTTAAAGGAAAGACTGGACGTGGCACTCAGTGCCATGGTCTGGGTGACAAGGTGGTGTTGGGTCACAGGTTGGACTTGATGCTCTCCAAGGTCTTTTCCAGCCTGGTTGATTCTCTGATGATGGTGACACTGCAGGGCCCTGGGGAAGCAAGGGGCCATTGTGACACTGCAGGGCCTGGTGGCACTAAGAGGACCAGAGTGACACTGTGTATGGCATGGCACCATAGAGCCAAGGGGCCATTGTGACACTGTGGGGCTAAATGCAAGCAAGGAGTCCATGGTGACAGTCTGGGTCCTGGTGGAACCACAGAGGCCACTGTGACACTGTGGAACCAAGGAGATCATTGCTGCGCTGCCAGACCTCATGGAACAAAGGATCCATTGTGAAACTCCAGGGTCTTGGGGGCCCAAGGCACCATTGTGACACTGTGGGGCCCAAGGATCCAAGGGACTTCGTGACACCAAGGGATCCCATGGAACCAAAGGCACACTATGACACTGGGAGGCCTCATGGAATCACGGAGACCATTGTGACAGTCTAGGGACAAAAGGAACCATGGTGACACTAAGTTGGCTGGGAGTGTTGATCTGCTGGAGGCTAGGAGGGCTGTGCACAGGGCCCTGGACAGGCTGGATCCAGGAAGCCAAATCCAACAATATGAGGTTTAACAAGTCCAGGTACTGAGTCCTGCACTTTGGCCACAACAACCCCTGAAGTGGTGCAGGCTGGTGACAGATTGGCTGGACAGCAGCCAGGAGAAATGGACCTATGAGGACTGACAGAGAGCAGGCTGGACATGAGCCAGCAGTGTGCCCAGGTGGCCAAGAAGGCCAATGGCACCTGGCCTGGATCAGGAACAGTGTGGCCAGCAGGAGCAGGGCAGTGATTCTTCCCCTGTGCTCGGCACTGGTTGGGCAGCACCAAGAGTGCTGTGTCCAGTTCTGGGGCCCTCAATTTAGGAAGGACATGGAGGGGCTGGAGCGAGTCCAGAGAAGAACAACAAGGCTGGTGAGAGGTCTGGAACACAAGTCCTGTGAGGAGTGGCTGAGGGAGCTGGGGTTGTTTATCCTGGAGAAGAGGAGGCTCAGGGGAGACAAGGCAGTGTCAGGGCACAGGCTGGACTTGATGATGTCCAAGGTCTTTTCCAACCTTGCTGATTCTGTGATTCTCTGAAACCACCCTTGCAGCAGTTGCAGGATGAGCCCTGGGCCTCCTCTTCAGAAGGTCCAGCAGCCCAGGTCCCTCAGCTTCTCCTCACAGCCCCAAAGCCCATCCTGTCAGTCCTGCAGAGCCTCTGCAGCTCCTCCTCCTTGCCCAGAACAGGGAGCCCCACAGCCAGACACAGCAGCCCAGATGTGCCCCCCTGGCCTGTGGTGCCTCTGGCAAGGGAGCAGCACGAGGCACTGCAGGAGGCTGCAGACAATTCCTGAAGCACTTGGAGGATGATCCTGCTCCCCAAGGGACGTTCCCATGGTGCCATGAACTCAGGAACTGAAATGGGGAGTGGGGCCAGAGAGGAAAGGGCAACCAGGGATGGGCTGATTGCAGGGGAGGGAAGAGGAGTGGGCAATAGGAAGAAATTTGTAGCAGGAAGGGTAAAGAAAGCCAAGGTGAAGCAAAGGAAATGCTGAGGGCAGTTTGGGGGTGGCTGCCAGGCAGCCCTGGCTCTGAGCAACAATGTCTGCAGTGGCACAGGAAACTCACAGCTCATGGGAACAAACTTTCTGGCTGACTTCAGAGGCCACCACAAACCTGAGTGGTTTCCCTGCTGTCCCCCAGCCCTTCCTGGCCCCAGGGGCTGATGATGGCATTTGTGCTCCCTCAGGTTCATCTCCCCACACCAACACCATGGGGGTGCTCACGCCTGCTCTGGGCAGTGCAAACAGGGGCTCCTGAGCCAGTGCTGCCGTGTCTGTGCCTGCAAGGATGCGGCACCTGTGTGAGCTGGGGGAGAGGCCAGGGCTGCAGAGGGGGGATGTTGTTGGCAGGTGCATGAGGACGCTCTGGGACGCTGCCCTGGGGTGTCCAGCGCAGTGGGGATGGATCAGCCCCTGCTCTGCTGCTCCTTCCCATCTCCCCCAGGGACCTTGCAGAGCCCCAGCCATGCTGTTTGCCCCCAGCCTGCCCACGGCCACCCTGGGGCTGCTCACGGGGCTTTTCTCTGCTGAGCATTGGCCTGGGCGTGTTCTGGAGAGAGCCTGGGCAAGGAGCCTGGAGCCCCCAGGCCCTGCCCTGAGGCGTCAGCGCTGCCCCAGCAGTGCCCATGGCCTGTCCCTGCTGCAGCCCCGGCACTGCCACCCCCAGCACTGTGCCCGGCCCCGAGAGCACTCAGGCCCTACAGCAACACCAGGGCCAGGAGGGCAGCGGGGCAGGGGCACGGGAGCAGCACTGGCAACACCAAGTGCTGCTGCTCCTGGGCACAGCTGCTGTGCCAGCACTGATCTGCCCCCAGCTCTGCACACAGACATTGCTGCTGCAGCTGCAGAGAAGGGAACAAAAGGGGGATCTCTGCAGAAAACTTGGCTGGGAGATCCTTGAGTTCCTTTAAAGCCACCAAGAGCTTAGGCCCCCATTGACACAGTCTGTGGCCACAGGGAAGGTGGAGAGAAACAAAATGAGAAATGGCAAACAAGGACATTTCTTTGTGGACAATATAAAAAGTAATACAAATAAATAGACCTCAAAATGAAACCAACAAGAAGTATCAAAGATGTCTTTTATTACAAGTGATTTGCAGAAATTGGCCAGCAGTTTAATGTTTCCAAAACCATCCAGTCATCAGTCTCCACACTGCAGCCTTGAGCTCCTGGTTCCTCAGGCTGTAGATGAGGGGGTTCATGGCTGGAGGCACCACCGAGTACAGAACTGACAGGGCCAGATCCAGGGATGGGGAGGAGATGGAGGGGGGCTTCAGGTAGGCAAAATGTTCCAGTAATGATGAACAGGGAGACCACAGCCAGGTGAGGGAGGCAGGTGGAAAAGGCTTTGTGCTGTCCCTGCTCAGAGGGGATCCTCAGCACAGCCCTGAAGATCTGCACATAGGAGAAAACAATGAACACAAAACAACCAAATGCTAAAGAGATGGAAAATACAAGAAGCCCAAGTTCCCTGAGGTTGGAGTTTGAGCAGGAGAGCTTGAGGATCTGTGGGATTTCACAGAAGAACTGGCCCAGGGCATTGCCATGGCACAGGGGCAGGGAAAATGTATTGGCTGTGTGCATGAGAGCATTGAGAAAGGCACTGGCCCAGGCAGCTGCTGCCATGTGGGCACAAGCTCTGCTGCCCAGGAGGGTCCCGTAGTGCAGGGGTTTGCAGATGGACACGTAGCGGTCGTAGCACATGATGGTCAGGAGGAAATACTCTGCTGAGATGAAGAACATAAAGACAAAGAGCTGTGCAGCACATCCTGTGTAGGAGATGGTCCTGGTGTCCCAGAGGGAATTGTGCATGGCTTTGGGGACAGTGGTGCAGATGGAGCCCAGGTCGGTGAGGGCCAGGTTGAGCAGGAAGAAGAACATGGGCGTGTGCAGGAGGTGGCCGCAGGCTACGGCGCTGATGATGAGGCCGTTGCCCAGGAGGGCAGCCAGGGAGATGCCCAGGAAGAGGCAGAAGTGCAGGAGCTGCAGCTGCCGCGTGTCTGCCAATGGCAGCAGGAGGAAGTGGCTGATGGAGCTGCTGTTGGACATTTCTTCACTCTGGCCATGGAGTCCTGTTGAAGGAGGACACAGTGACAAGTCAAGGTAGACACTGCTGAGCAATACCCAAGTCCCTTTTCCCGGCCCTGCCCCTGAGGCTCTGTGCCACCCAATTTTCCTTTTCTCAGAGCTCTTCCTTCATCCCCGTGCCTGGAGCTCTGCTGGGATCTGGCCCCGTTGCTGTGACGAGCAGAGGCTCTGCCCATGGACACCGAGGGGTCAGCTCTGCTCTGCAGCACTGGGGTCATGGGAACAGGGACAGGGGCCAGTCCTGGGGTTGGACTTCATCAGCCCAAACTGCTCCTGAGGCAGAGGAGCTTGGCAGCATCTCCTGTGCCAGGGCTAAGGAACGGTGATGGCCAAAGGCAGCTGGAGAGGGTTTCCTGCTGTGCCCAGGGAGATCAGAGAGAACTGTGCAAGGCAAGAGCATTGGCTGTAACTCAGTGAAGGGTGAGGGGAGCTGCTCTGTCGCTCCATCTGTCCCCAGCTGCCCTTTCTGAGATCGAGGGCAGTCCCTGTGTTCCCCTGGAAATCAGCCTGACACAGCTGAGAGCAGAGGGAGCCACAGCAGAGCAAACTGGCTCAGCCTTTCTCAGAGTCTCAGCCCCACTCCTGGCCAAGGACACTCCTGTCCCCAGTGTCCCCTGGAGGCAGCTCACAGCTTGGATGGCATCCCCAGGACACACCCAGGGTCCTGTCCATGGCACTGCTGGAGGAGAGTCAGCTCATTCCCAGCCTCCAGCCTGCCCTGCCCAGAGCTCCCCAGGGCAGAGGGAGCTGGGACACCCCATTGCTGTGCTCTGCCTGCACAGGAGGAGCCCAAGGACTGGGCCTGAGCCTGCAGCTGCAACTGCCATTCTCTGAGAGCCCATCAGAAATGACAGGAGCACCTGGGCAAGGCAAGGGGAGAGAGAGATCTGGGCTCTGAGGAAAAGCCTTTCCCTGCCCAGCCCTGCACAGCCCCTCCCAGGCAGCAGCAGTGCAGGACAGTAGCCCTCAGGCCCTGCTCTGCAGGGAATGGGCACATGGCAGGAGAGATGCTCTTCATCTCTGGGGCTGCTCTGCCGGCCCCAGAGGGGACTGAGGGCCCCGAGCCCCTGGGCTGAGGGCTGTGCTGGCTGGGAGGGGACACAAGAGCTGTGCTGCTCAGGGCAGTGTGTGCCCTGCAGGGCAGGGCCGGCAGGTGCCACATCTCCCCTGCAGCAGGGCTTCCCTCAGCACTGCCTCCCTCCCTCCCTGCCCACGGCTCTGCTGCTGGAGCTGTCCCATCCCGAGCTGTTCCTGTGGCCCCGGGCTCCTTCCCTGCCAGTGCTGCCAGAGCCCAGCCCAGCCCCTGGGCCAGCTCTGCCCTGCAGCTGCTCGGGGCTGCAGGGATTAAAGAACAGCTCCCCCAGGCCTGAGCACCATGGAAAGGGGATGCTGCATGGACCTGGAGGCTGGGGAGCTGGAGGCGCTTGCTGAGGATCCCAGGAAAACTCAGTGGGATGGTTTAAGAGCCTCAGCCCCTGCTCTGCCCTGCACAGCTGAGTTTCCATTGCCACCAAGCTGAGCCAGGGAAAAGCGGGAGCACAGATTCAGGAAAGCAGAGACCCAAGCAGGAAACCCCTGCCCTGAATGAGCTCATGAAAAGTCCCCTTGGGAATGACCTGGGCATGAACTGGAGCTCTGAGCACCCCTGGCCCACACAGCACCCTCTCCACAGCAGCAGGACCTGCCCTGGCAGGAGTCACTCCTTGCACCCACAGCTCCTGTCCAGCATCCATGGGGAGCTCCCAGGCAGGCTGAGAGCTGCCCCTGGCAGGTGGCAGATCCCCTGGCCTGGCCAAGAGCCCTCAGGGCCACAGGAGCAGCTCTGCAGAACAGCCCTGGGCACCCCTGGCTGCAGCCCCAGCTTCAGCCCCTGCACCCACCACTGGCAGCAGGAGCCATCCTGCCCTGTCCCTCTGATGGAGCCCAGGGCAGCCCCGCTCTGGAGCACATCCTCCCCCAAACCAGGAACAGCAGCAGAGCCATCCTTACAGTCATGTCAGTCCTGTCAGGGGTCAGCTTTAGGAGATCCCTGCAGCCAGAGACTGTCTGTGTCAAAAGTTTTGAAGATTTCTCCATGAAGAAGCTTAGAATTTTCAAAAGCTGTGAAGATTTCTCCACAAATAATCTCAGAATTGTCCTTCCAGCTGCTTTAACCTTCTGTCTGCTTCACTCCTCTCAGATACCTGCAAGCAGTGCCCTCAGCCCTGTTGGGCTGGGAAAGGAGCTGCTCCTCAGAAGTGTCTTTTTCAAGCTCTTCTTGGTTGCCAGGAGCTACCTCTGTGTCAGGAGCCCAGCCCAGCTCAGCAGCACACACAGAGCACAAGGACTTTAATGACCCTCTTGGGGCTTTGGTGCTGTTTACATCAGACTCAGTCCCTCAGAGTGTGCTCAAAAAACTTCTCAAGAACTCACAGTCAGATTCAAAGTCCAAAGTTTCTTTAACTTTTAATGGGTCCCACTGAGGGACACAATTCACAGGAAAGTGACCCCAGGTTCTAGTTAAGCAGAACACTGCAAGTACTGTGGACTGGTGAGGACAAACAAGGAAAAGGTGTCTTTGGGTGCCGAGCAAACCTGGATGTGTTTCATGAATGCAAATGTCCAAGCCCTCAGTCCCAGCCCCTGCCAAGGCAGATCCTGTCCCTCCCTCCTTGCTCAAGGCTCTTCCTGGGGCACTGGGATGTGGGGATGTGCAATGCCAAGGGCAGGACCATGGGGCGGCCCCTGCCAGGCTGCTGAGCAGGGACAAGGAGGCGATGAAGCTCCAGAGCTGCAAGGGTCACTTGTCCCCTCCTGGCCTCAGGGCCAGGGCCAGCAGCCATGGCCAAAGTGCTGCAGGAGTTGGCTCTGTCAGGACCTTTCAGCTGCTGCCCATCCCTGTGCCCTCTCCAGCCCAGGCTGTGCTACGGTGTCCATGCCCTGTGCCTCTGTCCCTGCAGGCTGTCGTCATCCCCCGGCTGCCCCACCTCGCTGGCCCCTTCCTTTGCTGACAGCTCTGCATCCTGCCTGCCTCTGCCTGGGCACACAGAGCCTTGGGCTGCTTCAGACTCCTTCTGGGGGACGTGTTGCACCACAGCCCTGCCCTGGGAGAGAAATTCCTTTCTCCTGGTGTCCAGTTTGGACCTCCCCAGATGCCCTTTGCATTAATCTTTTCTTTCTTTCTCTGTTTTCTGCTGTGTTAAAGGATCCCCCATCTCTGAAACCACTCTTCAATCCCTGCCAGGGCTCTCCTCTGCTGTCCTCATTCTCCACTCCACTGAGCACAGAGCTCCTTTGTCCCTTCACAGTGGTCAAGGGCTTGAGGCCAAGAGCGCCTGGACAAGAGGGACGGTTCTTTTCCATAGGAAGGAAACCCAGTATTGACAAATGAAAGTCGGTCACCAGAGTCCGAGGTCAGCCAGACCTGTTTGTCTTTGCAGAATTTGTCTGGAGCAGTCCTTGGATAGATGGAATTTTTGAGGCCAAATTCCAATTTTGGCCATGTGCACCTGGAGGAGAACAGCCCCAATGTTTCAATGCAGCTGAGAGCTGGCCCTCAGGAAGTCAAAGAAAGCAAGACTTGTCAGTCCTGGCAGATTTTGTCTGGGAGCTATACTTGGATAGATGGAATTTTGGGGGAGGAGTCCCAGTTTTGGCCTTGGATGCCTGCACTTGAAAGATGTTTTCTTTTCATGGGAAGAAAGACACGGCCCCCCAGTGTTTCTAAGGCAGATGCAAGGTGGCCCCAAGAGGCCAAGGCCAGCCAGAGCTGTCTCTCCTGGCAAGTTTCATATGGAAACAATCCTTGGATATACAGAAACTTGTAGATGCAATCCCAATTTTGACCATTTGCCTAGAGGAGAAGGACAGTTCTGTTCCATGGGAAAGAAAACACGGAGCCCCAGTGCTTCAGGGGCAGAGGAGAAGCAGCTCTCACCATGCAAAGATCAGCCAGATGTCTCAGTCACTGCCGGGAGCCCAAGTCAGCAAGAGCTGTTCCATGTTCTCTTGGTTCCATGTGCCCCGCAATGTCACAAAGGCACCACGGTTCTTTGGGGCCCCTCGGTTCCATGGAACGCCACAGGATCACTGTGGTCCTCTTGGTTGCACAAGCCCTGCAGTGTCACCGTGGCCCCTGGGTTCCATAAGCCCACAGGGGTCACAGGGGTGTCCATAGGAAGGAAAGCACCGAGTCCCAGTGTTTCAGAGGCAGATGAGACACAGCCACCAGAGGCCAAGGCCAGTCACATCTGTCTGTCCTGGCAGGTTTGTCTGGGAGCAACCCTTGGATACAGGGAATTTGGAAAGTGGAATCCCAATTTCAGCCATTTCTGCCTGGACAAGCTGGATGAGTCTTTTCCATAAAAAAGGAAAGCACGGAGCTCCCAGTGTTTGGAAGGCAGGTGAGAGCAGGCCCTCAGGAGGCAGAGCCAGCAAGACTTGATGGTAACAGTGGCTTTTGTCTGGAAGCAATCCTTGGATATATGGAATTTGGGAGATGGATTCTCAATATTGGCCATGGGCACCTGGACATGAAAGATGTTTAATTCCATAGGAAGAAAAGCACAAAACCCCAGTGTTTTGAAGGCAGATGAGAGGGGGCCCTGGGAGGCCAAGCCAGGCAGATCTGTCTTTTCCAGAAGGTTTGATCTGATAACAATCCTTGGATATATAGAAATTTGGAAGTGAGATCTTCCAAATTTTGATCACGGGCACCTGGAATGATGGGTCTTTTCCACAGTAAGGAAAGGGTGGAGCCCCAATGTTTTGAAGGCAGATCAGAGGTGGCCTCCAGGAGGCCAAGGTCAGCAGGACTTGTCTGTCCTTGCAGCTCTTCCCCTACTATGTCCGGTTGTGTCCCCGCTCCGGGTGGGAGCTGACCCCCAGCTAGCTCGGGTCAACACAGACACAAAGTTTCCAGTTCGTTTTGGCTTCTCGGCTTGGCAGCTGGACCCAAAGGTGACAGTCAACAGCAGCAGAAGAGAAAAGGCTGGCTCTCAGCTTTGCAGGTTAAAGGATGTTTATTAGCAGAGATCTCTAAGCTCCGAGGCGAGCGGCTCGGAGCTTCCAGGCTGAGAACCCAGCGGCTGAGAGAGTTTTCTCCTCCCTCCCACCCCCTATATGCGGGGGAGGGTCCCAGGGAGGATACAAAAAAGACCACAAATCAGGGGTTTCAGGGGGTAACAAGGTGTGCCCACCCCCAAGCTTCAGACCACTAAAATCCAGAGCTAAAGGAATTTCCCCCAGGCTACCTATCACCTGAAGCTCTCTCACGGAGATTTCACAATCCGGGAGGGACCCCGGGAGTGATAGGCAAGCTGCCCCAGAGAGGGGGGTTGGGGCAGAAGGGATGTTACATGTCATGTGAGGTATGGGATGATTGACACAAAACACCTTATTATACAGACAACACAAAAGGGATACAGAATTGGGGATACAGTGAAACGAACCATAACATAAACTTCTTACAAAAATCTAATAAAACAGTTCTGCACCACCACATCTCCCCCTTTTTTGTTTTAATGACAGGAGGAGGGCTGGAACGGAGGAGGATGATATTCGAAGTCCGGGTAACTCTCGGTGAGCCACTCTGGCTGAGTGGGCCACTCCATCTGAGGTTCATCCTCTGGGTGTCTTCTGTCTTCTGGGTCTTCCTCCAGTTCCACGTCTTGCTCCCATCCAGGCACGGATGATACAGCAACATGGTTCACAGAGGGGGCATGTGTGGTGCTAGAAATTAATCTACTTAACATTTTTTTGATGATACCAAATCCAATTAAAATTAACAGAATAACAAACAAAAATAACAAAACTGATTTCAAAATTGAACCCACCCAGCCCGAAATTCCCCAGTCCCCAACCAAGGAGCAGGTGAAACTTCCTCAGCACAGGGGATTGGCGCTGGACAGGTTCCATCGGGAGTAGAAGAACTAAAACAAACAATCAGCATTCGAGCAGGGGTCATTCAGGAAAGCGAAACCATCCGGGCAAAAATCTTCCCTCCTTTTCCTCCTAAAAGCTGCCTGAGTAACCTGTGGCAGTTTCTTTTTCTCCCCCAAGACTTTCGGGACATAGGGCCTCACCCATTTTGATGGTAACCATCTCGGCCCCGTGGGGGTGGACACGCAAGCGTACCCACGGCCCCACGTGACTAAATCACGAGGTCCCTCTGTCCTTCCAGTCTCAGGGTCCCGGACCATGACTGGCGGCCTCTCTTTGATGTTTAGCTGAGGGTTTGCCCCGAAATGACGAACAATGGGAGGGTTTAAAAACTCAAATGTGCTGTTTAAAAAATTCAAAGTGAATAGAGCCCTGGCCAATCGGGTCTGTGGTGTTTCTGTTTTCAACACCGGTTGTTGTTGGTTAAGGACCCTTTTGATTTCTCTGTGGGTCCTCTCCACTACAGCTTGGCCTGTTGGGGAATGAGGGATGCCGGTTTTATGACCCACTCCCCATTGTTGCAGGAAGCTGCAGAATTCCTTGGAACGGTACGCTGGGCCATTATCAGTTTTAATTCTTTTGGGATGCCCATGGAGGAGAAAGCCTGGATGAGGTGTTTAATCGCATCCAAGGTCTTCTCCCCTGCGTGGGCAGAAGCAAAAACTGCACCGGAAAAAGTGTCCACAGACACGTGCACATATTTAGATCGGCCGAATTGGGGGATATGTGTCACGTCAGTCTGCCACAGCTCACAGCTGTTCAGACCTCTGGGGTTTACTCCTGCACTCAAGGTGGGGAGTGCATGCTGATTACATGAGGGACACGTAGCCACAATTGCCTTGGCCTGTTCCCGGGTGATGTGAAACCGGCGAACAAGGCCAGGCGCGTTCTGATGATGAAGCTGATGGCTGAGCTTTGCCTGCTCAAAAATGCTTGGCAATGGGGCCATCGCTGCAGGAGCAGCAAGAGAATCAGCCCTTCTGTTCCCCTCAGCTATGAACCCCGGCAAATCGGTGTGTGATCTTGTATGCATCACAAAAAATGGCTGCTCCCTGTGGGAGACAAGCTTGACAAGCTTAGAAAGCAGCTCAAACAGTGCAGTGTTAGACACTTCCTGCAGTATTGCCTGATCTGCCCTCGATACCACCCCCGCTACATAAGCGGAGTCCGTTACTAAATTGAAGGGTTCGGGGAACCTTTCGAAAGCCCTGACAACAGCGGCCAACTCAGCAACCTGAGGTGATCCCTCCACCTCGGCAACATCTGCCTCCCACTGCTGAGTCTGAGGGTCCTTCCAAGTCATAACTGACTTGTGGGACTTTCCGGACGCGTCCGTGAAAACTGTCAGGGCCTCTAAAGGCTTCCTGCTCCGAACATCTTTCAAATTCAGTGTGAATTTGGCATCCTGATTAAAAATTTTGTGGGCTGGCCGATGAATTGAGATTTGCCCAGTGAAGGAATCTAGAGCAAACTGCAGTGCTTCATTTTCCTGAAGCAGGTGTTCTAACATTGCCTTTGTAATCTGGCCCGATCTTAATCCAATTGGAATGTGAATGCATTCAAAATCACACCCTGCCAATTCCCTGATCCGAACTCTGGCTTTTCGGATCAGTTCAGCCACCAGTTCCTGCGGACGTGTCATTCTCTTGGACCTTTGATGGCTGAGAAAGACCCATTCTATGATTAGAAGTGGGTCCTCTCTGCCCTGGTCCTTTTTGATGTTATTTCTCCATTGGAAAATGACTCCATGGAGATGTGGCAATTTCCCCATTATTATAAATTTGAAAGGCAGGTCTGGATCACACCTGTGAGCCTGCCGAGTGGACATGAGATGCTGTACCTTTTCCAGCGCCTCCTTCGCTTCCGGGGTTAGTTCCCTGGGAGAACTCAGCTCCTCTCCCCCTTTCAATAAATTGAAAAGAGGGGCTAGGTCCTCAGTTGTGAGGCCCAGCCAGGGTCTCACCCAATTCAATGCCCCACACAGCTGATGGACATCTGCAAGGGTCTGAATTTTGGCCTTGATTTCCAATTTTTGCGGCACAATGGTCCGCTTGCCAATTTCCAGCCCCAGGTACCTCCAAGGTGGCATCCTTTGAACCTTGTCTTCCTGCAGCTCGAACCCTGCAACAACCAATGCATTAATTGTCAGGTCAAGTGCGAGGGACAAGACATCATCGGTGGGAGCACACACAAGCACATCATCCATATAATGATGGATGATTGCTTTCTCTGCGGCTACGCGGACCGGGAACAGCAAGGAAGCCACATACCACTGGCAGATGATAGGTGACACCTTCATCCCTTGGGGAAGAACCCTCCAATGGTAGCATTTCCTCGGGGCCTCTCGGTTAACAGTGGGAACCGAGAATGCAAAACGTGGTGCATCGTCAGGATGTAGGGGAATATGGAAGAAACAATCTTTTATATCTATAACAGCCAATTTCCAATTTTGTGGGAGCATGGTCGGGGTAGGCATCCCAGGTTGAAGAGAGCCCATGTCTTCTATCACGTTATTAATTTGTCTGAGATCTTGGAGGAGTCTCCACTTGTCCTTCCCCGGCTTCCGGATAACAAAAACCGGCGAATTCCAAGGGCTGGTGGTCTCTACAATGTGACCCTTAGCTAACTGCTCCTCCACGAGCTCTTCGAGCGCCTTCAATTTCTGTTTTGAAAGCGGCCACTGTTCAACCCACACTGGTGCATCTGTTTTCCAATTCAGCTTGTGGGTAGGGCGCTCCTCAGCGACCGCCGCCCAAAAATCCTGTGGGGGGTCTGGGATGTCAATCGTGACTCCCCACTGGGCCATCAGGTCTCTCCCCAACAAGGGTTCCCTATAATCCAAAACAAAAGGGCGTAAACTGGCCAACTGCCCTTTTGGCCCCTTAATTTGCACCACACTCTTTGATTGTTTGGCCAATTGCATTCCCCCTATTCCTTGCACGTGTCCTGCCACGTTTTCCAAGGCCCAACGTGACGGCCAGTGCTTGGCTGGGATTACAGTCACGTCTGCGCCTGTGTCGAGCAGGCCTGTGATGTTAATGGCCTCATCACCCACCTGTAACTCACATCCCACCCGGGGTTTCACTTCTGTGATGTTGTGCACGGGACAAGCTGTTGGTATGTTGTCTTCTTCCAGGTGTTCCCAGGTGGGTATGATCTGGGCAACTGTCTGCCCTTTAGGTAGGAATGTTGGTGGGTGAGTGCAGCGTAGCCAGAGAACGAATTTTCCAGGATTGTTATCAAGTGTTCCTGGAAGAATTTCGATCTCTTTTGGGGTGTGTTTGCAGTCTCCCACAACGATGAGCTTACCTTTGACCCTTGGCCAGGTACCCTGCTCACTGTTGTCAACTGACACAAAATTCCAGTTGTCGTCTTTCAGGTGCAAACCCTCCGTGAGCTGCAACCTGTAAGGGGTATATTTAGAATTGGTTGTCAAAATTGGTTGTGCCATGTCATGGTCCGTGTAAGTCATTTCCAGTGTGTTATGTTTGCTGCCACCCTGAATGGGGCATTGCAGCTTCTCCTTCTTTTTCCCTTGGCTCCCTTTCCCCTCCCCTCCTGCCCGGTCCACCCCATTTTTTTCCTCACGCAGGGCGGACCTGCGCTCTTTCACCAGTTTTTTTGTGAGGGTTTAAACCCTCTCCCTTTTTCCCCTTCCCCTCCCCCTTTTTTGTTTTTGAGGTCCTCTACTTCTTTCTTGAGGGGGCATTTGGAAACCCAATGCCCCAAATTCCCGCACAAAAAACACTTCTGGGAGCTTTGCACAGAATGCTTCTTCCCGGTGTTCGGTGTTTTTCGGGAATCTTCAGTTTCCATGGCTGCAACTTGATGAGGTTTGGGCCGCGGACCTGTAGAGAAGCTCATACAAGGCACTTTTACGTGACATACTTGAAGCATGTCTGGTAAGGTTGGTTTGGGGTGTAGGGGTAAACTTAAAATTGCAGCACGACATAAATCATTTGCATTCGAAAACGCAATCTCCGATAAAATGTGTTCCCGAGCCATTTCATTTTTGACCTGAGCTTCAATAGCTCGGGACAGCCTTTCTACAAAATCTGTGAAAGACTCACTTTGGCCCTGCCTGATTTTCGAATAAGAAATCGCAGGACCTTGTGTTTGCATGCTGAAGAATGCAGTCAGGGCTGTCTCTCTCACTACGTGGAGGCACTGGACAGGAATGACCACTTGGTCAGTGGCTTCTGCCCACTGCCCCTCCCCTGCCAGGTGGTCGAGAGTGAGAGGGATTCCCTGAGCATCAACTCTGGTGTTAACATGGTTGAGGAGCCCTGGTAAGGCCTCCTGGAGCAGCCTTTTCCAAGCTGTGACCCATAGGATGTACTCTGTTGAGTTCAGCAAGCAAGAAAACAGGTACTTTAAATCAGCAGGCACCACCTCCTCTGCAGAGAGATCTGCTCTGAGAAGCCCTCTGAAATATGGTCCATCACGGCCATATATCCTGTGAGCTTTGCAGATCTCTTTGATGGTGTCTCGGGGAAATGGGTGGTACCCTGCTCTGTTGTTACCACCGCGGGCATTGCGGAAGGTAACAGGGGCAAGGGTGGGAATGGAGCAGGAGCTGGCAGCTGTCTCTGCTCTCGTTCCCTGCTCGGGCACTTTCGGGTTTGAGGGAGCTGGGACGCCCGTGCCCTGAGGCACTTGGTTGCCTGGCAACCGAGTCCCTGCAAGGGCCGCGGCTTGCCCGGGGGGTGACATCATCGAGGAGTGGGGGGGCGGGGGGGATCCCGGGGGAGCGGGATCGAGCTCCGGCGGCCCGGGACCGAGCTGCTCCGGGGCGGGCGGCGGCGCGGCGGCTGCGGGGGGGAAGGGGTGCCGCAGTGCGCACGCGCAGCCACAGGTGGTTGGGGGGGGCAGCGCGGCCGCGGCACGCGGGGCGGGGGCGGGGCCCCGCGGGTCGGGGCTGGCACCACGTGGGGCGGGGGCGGGGCCGCGCGGCGCGGGGCTGGGGTGGGCGGGGTCACGCGGCAGGCACCCGACGTCACAGGGGTAAGGCGGGGCGGGGAAGGGGGCGGGGCCGCGCGCTGCGGGCACCACGTCACCGGGGTAGGGAGGGGTGGGTGGCGCTGAGGGGGCGGGGGAGTCCCCCGCCATGCGGTCTCCGCCATCTTGGGAACCCCGAGAGGACCACGCGGACCTGGACCCGATTAAAAGCGGGGAGGGAGGGTTGTCCCGTGCAGCATGGTCAGTGCTGCCCGAGACCTCCCTCCTGGCTCCACCGGGCCAGCACGGGCGTGGAGGCTGGGGTGCCCCGGAGGCAGAGCAGGCGGGCGGGACCCCTGCCACTCCATCGAGAACGCTTTCCCGGGGACATGGGGACCGGGGAAAAGAGGTGGGGGGAGGAGGGGGAGAACACGTTTCTCCGTTGGGCTCTTTCGGCATTCCCTTTTGAAATTGAATTGCCGAATTTAACTTCATTGCTACAGTAAAATACTTTGTAGCCTTTTTGTCCCCAGTTTGAATCAACCTAATTAATTCCTTTTCTACAGTGCCACAGAAATGTGGGCTGCAGAGACTGTCCGGAGAGACTTGGGGAAAATGCACATGAACCCAGCGAACAAAACTTCTTAACTCGCCTTTTGAGATTTTCAATTTGGCATCGTTAACTACTGACGCATAATTATAATACAACCTTTTCTGAGCAGTCGTGAGCTTTCCGCCCATGTTTTCTGTTATAAATAGGCAGGAGTCGATGTTATCTCCTTTTAATGCCTTTATTAGTGATTTCAGCAGAGGGACGGCTCGGGGTAGGGATGCCCTTGCCCACGCTGCACCAGCCGGACACCGCCGAGGAGGAGGTCTCGTCGGATCTGCGCCGCTGTCGTCGCAGAGCCGGAAGCCACGCCTCACGGGAGTCCCTAGGCTCGCTGATGGCTCGAATGTCTAGGGGGGGTGACTCTTAGCAGGGACTTCAGAGGTTATGGCGACCCCTCTTCGATGTTTATAGATGATACTGGCAGCTACCTTGGCTCTTTCCCCACTCAGTGCTGCATTCCGTCTCTCCGGGTCTTGATCGGGCTCGCTGTTCTGAGCGGTTCTTGGTTCTAGAACTCACTTCCGGCTATACTCGATTTGCATAAAGGCGGTGACAGGCCCAGAGCAGGCGAGGAGTGGGCGAGGCCCCCAAGTTGATGGGCAGGCTGGTATGTGGGCGGTGTCTCGGAGAGCAGCAGGGCTTACAGACTAAGGTAGGGGTGCAGGGAAAGTACGGGACGGGATGAATGTAACATTCGAACCACAGAATCAGTGCATTTACGATTGGGTTTTAGGGTACAACAGTACATTAAACAGATAACTAACAGATAACATTGATACATAGAACAGAGGATACCCACAACTAACTACTAACTGCTAATAACTAATGGCCTGGACCCTTTGTTAAAATCTTTATCTTTCTCAATCCCCCCTCTTTTTCTTTGATCGAGTTTAACTCGCATCAATTCTTTTGAGTTCTTGGTATTGATTGTAAATTTCTTCTGCTGTACTTAGTTCCTTTATTTCTGATGTTAAACTCAACATATGTGGGAGCTTTTGTGTATTACCTTGGGATACTTGGAGGCTTGCTTGCACTGCTGATGTAATAATTCGGATTAGGCAGGGTAGTAAGCATGGGATGAGTATGAGGCTTACTAATGCACTCAGAGCTATAAAACTTACTTTCTTCCACCACGCCCCCTTGGATGACCAAAATCTGTCCCACCAGTCAATGTTTAGTAATGGGGTCCACTCCTGGTTTCCCACGTGGGCGACTCTCCTGATTTCTTTCGAGATGTTTCTAATGACCTCACTCTTATCGTCAATCTCAAGGCAGCACTCAGAGGTATTAAACTTCCCGCATATGCCACCCTCATCGGCTAACAGGTAATCCACCGCTAGTCTTATTTGATATACCACTGTCCTAGTTTGGGATAACTGCTGGCTGATATGGTCTAATGCTAGGGCAGTGTTATTTGATATTACTTCTAAGACTGCCTGCAGCCTAATAATTCGGTTTAACATATAAACGGGAGTTCGATACCCCCACGACCCGTCTTGCGCCCAGGTTGCTGGTCCATATGTTTGTATAATTTTTTCAGGAGTCCAAACTTCTCCTTTCCAATCTTGGGAGCTGCCCATATTGATTACGGTTCGTTTTTGCCTCTTTAGGTTGTCATATAATGGTACTCCCAGGGTGTTTCCAGATTGGCGTGGCAACAGAAAGAAAGCTGGCTTTATAATTCCTATAGTGCAGCTCCCTGCCCAATCCCTGGGAAGATGTGTATACGCTTTGTCCCCACAAATCCAAAAGAGATGTTCGGGGGCGTTCCAGAACGTATTTTGGGTAATAAATGGAGATTCCCAGTATTTCGAGATTTCTTTAATTCCCCAAAAGGGGTTAATTCCCCGGTCAGTGCATTGGTACAAGTCATACACCTCATTATAGATACATCCTGTTTCCGTTTTCCTAGTTGCCCAGTAGGTGTACGGTTCTCTGGGAATCCACTTTTGGATGAAGTCCCTGATAATGAGGGTTCTTTTACAGGCCATTCTCCCCACTGGGGTCTTGTATCGTTTGCCTGTTCTTTTAATGCATTCTTCTCCGACTACTTTAGTTTTCAAATCCCATTGCTCTATTTCTCTTTCCCCTATGTATGGTGGTTCTGGATTCATCATTTTCCATTTTAGTATGTCTAATGGTGATAAACTGATCCCTTCCCAAGGCCATACGTCTGCTACTTGAGTACTCCCACATATCCAGCAGTTAGTTAAGTTCAATTCGTGGCTAATCCTCTCAATTAGATCAATGAATAAATTTTCGTTGGGGAGTTCACTTAATTCATCTTTTCTGATGGTTAAGGGTTTTTCTTTCACTAGGTCTGAGGCCCCTTCCTGATTGTCTATCTTTTCTAAGCAGAACCATTCTCTCATAGGGCATTCTCCAGTCAGACGCTGCCTATAATTGGCTATATTCTTAGCAACCCAATATTTCTTACCTTCCTCTTGGCAGGAGGTAAGTTGTTCAGCCTCAAAACAAGTGGGGTTTACATTCGTATGAACCCTTATCAACTGCTGTACATCCTCCCCATCATAGATGGGTGAATAGCACTTTGTGCAAGCGGCCCCTTCCGTATGTTTATTCATCGCTAGGACTAGTATCAGTCCTATCAGCTTCCCCAAGAGTCCAGTATGAACCATGATTGTTTTGGTCTCACCTGGGCTTGCCTCTTGGGACTTAGGGGCTCTCCGCGTTCTGTCCTTAGGGTTCTGTAGTTATCTTTCCTTCCACTCGGAGGTTAATTTGGTTACTTCGCCCTTCTAAAGATTGCTCTAGGAGAGAAATTTGAATATATGTTCTAATTTACTTATCTATTTGCTTAACTGCTTTTAACATTAACTGAACTTTATTACAACAATGTTAACAATTTTCAAACTTGATACAACAGCAAGTGATTTATAATAACTTTCTTTCGCTTGAATTAATTTCTTAATCACAGTTCTTTAACAGTCTCTGGGGCTCAACTGAGTTGCTCCAGTCTTCTACTGAGTTTTTGTTTTCCTTTTAAACGTCAGTTTTAGTGGGTCCAGTTGCGGGGTTACCGTCCAATCGGAAGAGTCAGCTGGTTGGTTTAGGTCTGGGGGTTCACTTGGGGGTGACACAGGTCCTTTTACTCTAGTGATGTGGGTCCAGCCTCTTTCTTTAGTGCGTACCGCGGTATGAGTGGTTAGGAGTACCTGGAAAGGACCTTCAAATTTTGGGGTCAATGGGGTAGTGCTCCAAGATTTAATTAAAACCCAATCCCCAGGATTTATTTGATGTATGTTAGCGTCGAGTGGGGAAGTCTGAGGAATATACCCTTTTATTCTGAGGTTTTCTAGTGTTTTACCGATGGTCTGTAGATACTTTCGGGCGGCTGTATCACCTTCTATATATTCCCCGGTGCTGTGGGTTGTTAAAAGAAAGGGGAGCCCGAACATCATCTCATAGGGGGAAGCCCCTATATCCGATCTTGGCCTAGTTCTGATTCTCAGGAGAGCTAGGGGTAGACACTTTAACCAATTTAACTGTGTTTCTTCGATTAATTTTGTTAATACGTTTTTAAGGGTCTGGTTCATTCTTTCCACCCTCCCTGAGCTCTGGGGGTGCCAGGGGGTGTGCAATCTCCAATTTATGCCTAATTCTTTAACAATTTGGCGCAGAATTTTAGCAGTAAAATGAGTTCCCCTGTCCGAATCAATGTTATTTACTAACCCATACCGAGGGATTATGTGCTCTAGGAGTATTTTTACCACTACTTCCGCTGTTTCCTTTTTGGTCGGGAACGCCTCTATCCAATGAGTAAGGTGGTCGACCATGACCAATAGATGTTTGTACCCTTGGATTTGAGGCATCTCAGTGAAGTCAATCTGAATACTCTGAAATGGTCTCAGAGCTAGTTCCCTCCCTCCAGGTATGGCTTTCCTCGCTATCCGTTGGTTGACTTTTTGGCAGATCGTACACCCTTGCGTTATGGCTTTTGCTATGCTGTATATTCCTATGCAAAAGTTTTCTTTTAAGAAATGATCACATAATCCCTGGGTTCCCCAGTGGGTTAGTTCGTGAATTTCGGTTAAAATCCTTCTGGCTAGGGGTTTATTCAAAAACTTCCTGCCATCCGGAGTTAACCATTCCCCATGCTCTCCCTTCCTCATTCCTAGGTCCTTGATCGCTTTTAATTCTGTTCCATCGTACTTCGGTTTCTCTTCCCCTCCCTCTTCCTCTGATGTTTCATTTAAGGCTAATATTTTAATTGATCCTTTGGGGTCTTGAGCTGCTCTTTTTGCTTCTTTGTCTGCT
This sequence comes from Hirundo rustica, assembly GCF_015227805.2. Taxonomy (NCBI): domain Eukaryota; kingdom Metazoa; phylum Chordata; class Aves; order Passeriformes; family Hirundinidae; genus Hirundo; species Hirundo rustica. The sequence continues at coordinate 5,098 of NW_026690413.1, read as the reverse complement.
AGTTGGTTCCCTTTCCCTTCAAATGTGGTTTCTTTTTGATGTCCTTTTACATGTACCACAGCAATCTCAATGGGTTTTAACAAGGACGTTAAAACTGATCTTATCATTTCCTTATGCACTAGGTCTTTCCCTTTTGAATTGAGATATCCCCGTTCCTCCCAGATCTTTCCGAAGGTATGGACTATCCCAAAAGCGTACTTCGAATCGGTGTAAATAGTTCCCCGGTCTCCTCCTAATAGGTCTAGTCCCCTTTTTACAGCATAAATTTCGCAGAGTTGGGCAGACCAACTCGAGGGTAACTTTCCCGTTTCTCGAACTTGAATGTCTTCTATGGTGGATCCTTCTACCACTGCATACCCTGAAACCCTTTTCCCCTCTAGAACTCGTGATGATCCATCAGTGAATAACCTTTTTCCATAAGGTAAGGGAGTACTTTCCAAATCTTCCCTTACCTTCGTCTGGAGACTCATAAGTTCCAGACAATCATGCTCCAAGTCTGGAGGTGGTTCCCCAGAGAGGAACTGTGCAGGGTTCAGGTTTTTTGGAAACTGTTAACCTCAAGTTCTCCGAGTTTATTAAAGTGATCTCATATTTCAGGATCCGGGAATCGGTTACCCACCCCGGGGCTTTTTGGCTCAAAACTGTTTTGATATCATGAGGTGTATGAATTTGAATTTTTCCATTTAATGTGAGCTTTTGGGACTCCTCAACCAACACTGCGGTGGCGGCTACAGCTTGCAGACAGGCTGGCCACCCTCGGGCTACAGGATCTAATATTTTGGAAAGGAAAGCAATTGGCTTTTTGCACCCTCCCCACTCCTGAGCTAACACACCATAGGCCACTCCTCCTTCGGTGTTCACAAATAGATCGAATTCTTTCTTCAGATCGGGCAGGCTCAGGACAGGTGCGGTGGACAACTTGTTTTTTAGTTTTTCCAATTGTTTTTCATCCTCTTGTGTCCACTCTATGGGCTCTGGACTTACCAATTTATCATAAAGGAATCTCACATTTTGGGTGTACTCATCAATCCAATGTCTGCAATACCCGAAAAGGCCTAATAATTTTCTTATGTCTCTTTTGGTTTTTGGAGCAGGTATTGCTATTATTCCAGCAATCCTTTCAGGGCTTAATTTCTTGTATCCTTTGCCAATCAAATGCCCCAAATAGGTCACTTCTGGTTTCACGAATTGTAATTTCCTTTTTGATACTTTCAGCCCTTTTTCCCCCAGAAAATTCAGGAGTTTAATGCTGGTGGTTCTCACTTCAAGTTGGTTTTCTCCTGAAATCAGTAAATCATCTACATACTGGAGGATTTGCACCTGTCCTTCTGGGGTGAATTGCTCTAGCAGCCTTTCCAAAGCTTGCCCAAATAAATTTGGTGACTCAGTGAACCCTTGGGGTAGGCGTGTCCATCTTAGCTGCTGTCTCCTCTTTGTTTCAGGATGGTCCCATTCGAACGCAAACCAGTCTCTGCTCTCCTCTGCTAGTGGACATGCCCAAAATGCATCTTTCAAATCTATGGTGGTGAACCAGGCATGCTCTTGGGGAATCTGGCTCAGGAGATTGTATGGATTAGGGACTACAGGGTGCTTGGTGATAGTCCTCTTATTAATCTCCCGTAAATCCTGAACCAATCGATATTTCCCTTCCGCTTTCTTCACAGCTAAGATGGGTGTGTTATGTGGGGACATGCATGGTTCCAGGATGCCTTCTTTTAACAGTTGTTCAATAATGGGGATCAACCCTTTCTTTCCTTCCAAAGACATTGGATACTGTTTTATCCTGATGGGAGGAGTTCCTGGTTGCATTTTAACTTCTATAGGTGGTATATTCAGGAGGCCGCTCTTCCCTCCTTCTGCCCATACCTCTGGGTTTATTTCCTCTATGTCTCCGGCAGTTAATTTCATAATCTTTACTTTCATTTGGCCGCCTTCGGGGATAACTCCTATTCCTAATAGTACTTGCAAATCGCGTCCCAATAGGTTGCTCTCTAGGTCCGGTAAATAAATAAAATCCGCTCTTATTTGTTTGGAATTCCCCTTTGACCTCTATTCCTTCTATAATTGAGGCTGTGAATGGTTTCCCCTCCGCCCCTACGACCTCACATGTTCTAGTTCCGACCTTAACTCCCACTGGAAGCTTCCTAATACTGGATCGGTCTGCTCCAGTGTCTACTAAAAATTCATATTCCTCGTGTTGGGGACCCACTTCAAAATTTACTATGGGCTCACCTCGGTGGTACATCGGGTCCCCTAGTGCATAGAGCCCATGACACCCCTAATCCTCGTTGTTTTCGCCCTTTAATAGCTTCTCTAAGGCATCCTGTTCTTTTGTGATGGCTTCATCAAAGGATAATTTCTGACACTCTCTTCTTATGTGTCCAACCTCCCCACAATAGAAGCATTTTCTGTCCTCTCCTGGCCTCCCAGGAGTCTTCCAAGGTGGTAAGGCCCTTCCTCCCCCTGACTTGGTACTTCTCCGATTGGGAGGGTTTTGATCTTGTATCGCTTCTCTTGCTACAGCCACCATTATCTTTGCTTTCGTCTTGGTTTTCTCCTCCTCCCTCCTTAGATAGACCTTTAAAGCCTCTCTTAACAACTCATTTACGTCTTTTTCTTGCCAGTCTTCTATTTTTTCTAATTTCCTCCTAATATCGGGCCAGGACTTGGTGACGAACTGTGTCTTTAACAACACCTGACCCTCGGGACTATCGGGGTCTATACTTGAATAAAGTTGAAAATTCCTCTTTAACCTGTTTAACCAGGTTGCGGGAGTCTCGTCTTTCCCCTGCATATTATCAAATGCTAATCTGGTATTATTGCTTCGGGGTACTGATTCCTTTATCCCTTTAACTATTAGACTCCGATAGTCGTCCATACTTCTCCGGTCTTCCTCCCTGTTCGGATCCCACCTCGGATCTACGACTGGTAATTTGTAATCCCCTGGCGGACCCGTTCTGTTTTCTTTCTCCCAAGTTTTCATCCCGGCGGTCCTAATCATTCTAATCTCTTCTGGGCTAAATAAAATCTTCAGAATCGAATTCATCTCTCCCCACGTGTAAGTATTGGGGCCCAGAAATTGATCAACTTGATTTGATATTCCTACAGGGTCCTCTACTAGGTTTCCCAGTTCTTTCTTGAAATTCCTCACCTCTGAAGCTGTTAGTGGAGCATTTACAAAACCGACCCCTCCTGCAACTCCACCCATCGGGACTTCCCTTAAGGGGAAAAGTTTAGTTCTGGACCGGGTGTTATAGTTATGTCCCTCTGGGACTTCAGTTGCCCCTATGAGGTTGGTACTGTGAGAGGGGTCCGTATTCGGGGTGTTAAGGTCTAGCTCCCAGCTACGAGGTGGAACAGGAAGTTTAGATGGCGATGGAGAATGTATGGAGTTTGGAGAGACTGGCTGCGAGACTGAAGGAGGAGTAGGAGAAGCTACAAAGCTATAAAAGGGGTTTTTACTAGAGCTATGAGATGTTACTGTTAGGGGTGTATTCCCAGAAAAATTCACAGCACCTACTAGAGAGGCATTCATAGAAAAATTAGTCCCCATCGGGGACGTATCTACCGAAAAATTAGGGGAAGGGGAATTAGGTACAGGGGAGGAAACTGGTGAGGAAGGGGTCTGAGGACTGACTTGGGGTAGATCAGGGTAAATAGGAGGAGGGGGTAAGTGCTCAAGGGGGTCCCATACAGGACCCTTCTCTTCTTTCTTATCTTTATTTTTCCCTTCCTTTTCCTGCATCTTGCAAATTTTTACTGTCTCAGTACCTGATCTTACATGCATCCAGCAGGCAGCATACCTTAGCTGCTCTGTGTCCACTTCCTCTTGGGCTCTCAAATATTGGTTTAACTGTGAGCTCATCCAAGAGTCGGTGGTACCGTACCATGGCCATTCCCCGGGTAGATTAAGGGTTGGCCATACTTCCACGCAATAGTGAATCATTTTCACTTTGTTTAAATTCTTAGTTTTCTCATTGTTCTCCCACTGGTCTAACATTCTCCCTAGTGGGCTATCAGAAGGGATGTTAGCTACCTTCCCTTTTCCCGCTTTTCTCTCCTTCCTGATCTTACTTCCGCACACACCCATTCTTACTTGGTCAAATGAAAATACTCTACTGTGTCCTTACCCAAAGGAAATCTTACGACAGGACAACGCAAACTAGAAAAGCGACCTTTCTTGAACTAAAATCTTATAAGGTGCCCCTACTCAAACGGAAATTTTAAAGACGGGCAACTAAAATCTAAAATTTCATTCACTCTGGATAGCTTACTGGCACGCCCTTAGGTCCTGGCCACTATCCCTCTTTCACTCTCTCAGACAGCCTGTTGGCCCGCCCTCAGGGCCCAGCCACTGTCCCTCTCTTACTCACGACGCTACACTAAACTAATCCCCGCAGACGGCCGGTGGACCGGGGCCCAAGGTATCAGGCACCGCCTGCAGCCAGGATTAGTGCGTCGCGGTGCGACACTCACTCTGTCCCTAGCTTTGAACTACCCGCACCTCAGTAATTCCCTAACCACACACACCCCCACCCGGGACAGCGTCCTGTCCGCCCGCCGGTGGGCTGCCCCCGGATAGCATAGACGCCTCCGCCCAACGGTCCCAACGTGTCCGGTAGCGTACCCTAGTGGTACCCCCGCCCAACACTCCCGTCCGGTTTGCACGTCTACCCCCGCCAGGGCAGGTCCCTTACACCCGGTAGCATAACTCCCCTTTGAGCTACCCCCGCCCAGTGTAAGGCTCGCACTCTTGGTCCCACCGTACTACGCCAGATTAGCGGCGCACCCCCTCGTTGCCGGCCCGTAGGTCCGCCCTTAGGACCCCAGCCGCCGCGCTACGGGCTTCCTCCGCCCTTGCTCGCTGGGTAGCCTGCCGACCCGCCCTCAGGGCCTCAGCCACTACCCCGGGTAGCCTGTTGACCCGCCCTCAGGGCCCAGCCACTACCCTTGTGGGGGGGGATCCCTAGTGGGGCCTCCTACCAGTTGCCTATCAACCTCACACGGGCCACTCACACCCTAGGTTTCCTCCGCCCGTTCGGAGGGGGGCCCACTATGCCCCTGGAGGCGCCTCACTCGCTCAGGCTCCACTCGCTTC
>NW_026690412.1:0-31783 GCF_015227805.2 Hirundo rustica | reverse complement strand
CACACGAGGGATGGTCTGAGAACCACCAGCTCCTCTTCTGCCGTCACACCCTGCCAGGAGCTCTGCTTCAGGGTTTCCTCCTCTGTGCCTGAATTCCCTGTGCGGGGAATTCTCTGGTTTTTGTGGATGATTCCCCGTGTTTGGGCTCCTTTCAGATGTCTTTAGGCCCTCAGCAATAATCAGTGTAATAAATACAGATTTTTGTCTTCTCCCCTGCTAAATTCAGTGTGCCAGCAGGCAGCGTGTGGATCTTTTTAAAAAAGCCAGAATTTAAAATGTACCTGCTAGGTTGGTCGCGCATTTGGGTTTTAATTTTGTTCCCAAACCTGCCCTGTGATACCCAGTTGTTTTTGGTCCTGCTGATGAAATTGTTATCTCCTGTTACCCACAGCACAAAGAGCCACGGGAACCTTGTTCTGTCAAACTGGGGTGAAAATGTTGGTGGCTCGTTGGGGATGGGCTTGGGGTCTTTGTGAGGTAGAAAATAATAATAATAATAATAATAATAATAATAATAATAATAATAATAGTTTAGAAATAGATCGAGGAGCTGGTGTCATTAGCAGAAACAAAACAACTTGCATTTTAGCCGTAATGAACTTGATTTTTAAGAATTAAGTAGTAGAAAAATCCAAACTGCAGTGGATTTTGAGCAGTGTGTGGGGTCAGCCCAGGAGCCTTTGTGCTCTCTGACCAGGACAGATGTTGCAGAAAGAAAATGATTTGGAGAAGTGGAATTGCAAAAGGTGCAACCATGAGATCCAAGTTTTTTAAATGACGTTTTGACAGTGCTGCTGATCCAGACAAACCTCCTGTCCCTTGCCAAGCTCTGCAGCCTCCCGGGACAGCATTGGGCTCCTTCCTGCGATGTTATCAGCTCAGAGGAAGTGAGCTAAAGCCATAAAAATGCATCAGCCTGGACTCCAGACTGCTTAGGGAGCGATTCCAGCTCTTTGTCAGGGCTCCTTCACCAGGATGAGGAGCAGCTACTGCTCTGTGCTCTGAAACTTTCCTTTATTGCCCAAGGTTTGAGCAGCTGCTGGAGTGAAGGGCTCTGCCCTGGGCGGCTGCAGCAGTGTTTGTGCTGCTCTGCACATCTCTGCGGCTCAGCCTCTGCATCCTCGTTCCTTTTAGAGCCCAGCCCGTTCCAGGGGCTGCAGGGGAACCCTTGGCTGAGCTCCCCCGTGAAATCAGCACCGCCTTTGGGCTCCTTGGCCCCGCAGGAGAGAGCAGCTCCAAACATTTCTGTGGTTTTGCAGGCAGGGGAAGCTACTGTGCAGCTCCATCTGGAGGGCAGAGCCAGGCCCTGTGCTGGGAGCCGCAGCTCCAACAAGGATCTTTTATTCTGCTCTGGGGTGGCAGAGAGCCCAGGAGAGAGGGGCTTGGGCAGTTTGTAAAAGCTGTGAGGGTTTCCAGCCTCGCTGTGCCCTCATTCAGCTCTCACAGCCCATTTTTCTAGACGATTAATGAAGGGACCACGGGAGCTGGGGCGGTTTGGTTGATTCCCGTTCTCTGCTCTCAGCCGGGAGACGTTTGATTTTGATGACGACTGCGACAGTTTAACTTGGGAGGAGAACGAGGAAACGCTGCTGCTTTGGGAAGACTTCACCAACTGCAATCCCTCCATTGACCTCCAAGGAGAGGTGAGTTCATTGCTGTTATTTTCTCCAGCTTTCCTCTGCAGAATCTCTCCCTCAGCCACTCTTTTATGGCCGTTTGTGCCTGTGGGTGTTTGACTGGTGATCTAGTTTGCCCCACAAACCGACTTTGATTTTTAAATCCTCTTGGTGCTTCCTCTCTGTGGCTGATTTGCAGTCTGTGCAGTCACTTTATTGGTCAGACTTTATTTCCTTGGCTCCTCCAGACTGGTCAACAGCCGGTTGGATATGAGCCAGCAATGTTCCTTGGTGGCCAAGAAGGCCAATGGCATCCTGGCCTGCATTAGGAATTGTGTGACCAGCAGGAGTAGGGAGGTCATTCTTCCCCTGTGCTCGGCACTGGTGAGACCACATCTTGAGTACTGTGTCCAGTTCTGGGCCCCTCAGTTTAGGAAGGATATTGAGATGCTTGAGCGTGTCCAGAGGAGGGCAACGAGGCTGGTGAGGGGCTTGGAACACAAGCCCTATGAGGAACGTTTGAAGGAGCTGGGGTTGTTTAGTCTGGAGAAGAGGAGGCTTAGAGGTGACCTTATTACTCTCTACAACTTCTTGAAGGGAGGTTGTAGACAGGTGGGGGTCGGTCTCTTCCACCGGGCAGCAACTGACAGAACAAGGGGACACGGTCTCAAGCTACGTCAAGGAAGGTACAGGTTAGATATTAGGAAAAAATTTTTCACTGAAAGAATAATAAAGCACTGGAATTGTCTTCCCAGGGAGGTGGTGGAGTCACCATCTCTGGATGTGTTTAAAAAAAGACTGGATATGGCACTTAGTGCTATAGTCTAGTTGAGGTGTTAAGGCATAGGTTGGACTTGATGATCTTAGAGGTCTCTTCCAACCTCATTATTCTGTGATTCTGTGATTCTGTGAGTATTTAAAAGTACTGAGTGAGAGGTGAAGGATCCAAGGGGCATCAGGGAATCTGTCACCCTTCCTCTAAAGCTCTGGGCTGACAGGAATTGGTTTAGATTTGATATTAGGAAAAAATCCTTCGCTGTGAGGGTGGGCAGGCCCTCGGGTGCCCAGAGCAGCTGTGGCTGCCCCTGGATCCCTGGCCGTGCCCAAGGCCAGGCTGGATGGGGTTGGGAGCACCCTGGCACAGTGGAAGGTGTCCCTGCCATGGCAGGGAGTGGAATTAGGTGAACTTTTAAGCTCCTTCCAGCCCAAACCAGTCGGGGATTCCGTGATCTTCCACAGCGCCTCACTTCCGCTGTGTGTTCACCCTTTAATTACGATAATCCGTGGGGTGCAGGGTTGCACAGTTGTTCCTGTGGGGAGCAAAGCAGCCTGGCTGTGGCCTGGGAAGGTGTTGGAGGCTGTCAATCCCGTTCCAAACAAAGAACCTGTGCTTGCAGCACCACACAAATCCCCGGGGATCCTCGGAGCCCCTGGATCTTGTGCTTCCCTCTGCCCGGTCAGTGGGGATCTGCTGGATGTCAGCGGTGGGTAATGAACAGCTTCCTTTTAATCCTGAAATCCCAGGGAAAGGCAGCTAATCCAGCCACTCCTGGGCCTTCTTAAACCAGCCTGGAGAGGGCTGGGAATGGCTGGGAATGGGGGTGGGAATGGCTGGGAATGGGATAAGGATGGGAGAGGAATGGTAGGGAATGGGATGGAAATGGCAGGGAATGGCTGGGAATGGGATGGAAATGGCAGGGAATGGCTGGGAATGGGATGGAAATGGCAGGGAATGGCTGGGAATGGGATGAGAATGGAATAGGAATGGCAGGGAATGGGATGGAAATGACAGGGGTCATTCCCAGAAATGGCTGGGAATGGCAGGGAAATGGGCTGTGAATGACTAGGAATGGCCAAGAATGGGATGGGAATGGGCTGGGAACAGGCTGGGAATGGGATGGAAATGGCCAAGAATGGCTGGGAATGGCAAGGAACAAACAGCCTGGGAATGGCAGGGAATATCCTGGGAATGGCAGGGAATATCCTGGGAATGATGGAAGGCAGGGACCAGCCCAGGAATGGCTGGGAATGGCAGGGAATATCCTGGGAATGATGGAATGGCAGGGAACTGGCTGGGAATGGCAGGGACCAGCCCGGGAATGGCTGGGAATGGCAGGGATCAGCCTGGGAATGATGGAATAGCAGGGACCAGCCTGGGAATGGCTGGGAATGGCAGGGACCAGCTCGGGAATGATGGAATGGCAGGGATCAGCCTGGGAATGGCAGGGAATATCTTGGGAATGATGGAATGGCAGGGACCAGCCTGGGAATGGCTGGGAATGGCAGGGACCAGCCTGGGAATGATGGAAGGCAGGGATCAGCCTGGGAATGATGGAATAGCAGGGATCAGCCTGGGAATGATGGAAGGCAGGGATCAGCCTGGGAACGGCCGTGTTCCTGCATCCCCGAGCAGCACAGCGGTGGGAGGTGGGAAGTGATGCCGCTGGAAGATGCTGAGGCAGCAGCCTCGGGAGCGTTTCCCGGTGCTGGCTGCCAGGCCGTGTTGATGCTCCACCTCCCCATTCCCGGCTCATCCATCCCCAGCTCCCGGAGCCCCTGGGGATTACCGGGAAGTGCTGGGGCTGCAGAAACCGCGCTGAGCTGGAGCAGAGAGTGGCAGGGGGGATAAGGGGAGCAGGAGAGCGGCAGCGATAACGAGGAGAGGCTGATAACGAGCAGGAATTAATGACAGCTGATTTGCATACGCCGGGCGTGCCTGGCTAAGCGCTGCAACAGCACCGAGCCCAGGCCCCGAGCCGGGAAAACTCAAAAGATTTTAAGAAGCTTAAATCCTTCTAAATGAAAATTATACAAGGAAAGGGTAGATTTGGCTTGTAGATGGAGGTTCAGAATAAAGACTGCTCCGGCTGTGCCTGCTCTTTAACACGTGCTTTACATGCCTGAATCTTCCTTCCGTGGGTTTTATTCCTTTCAAGTTCTTACGCGCTGCCCTCGCCACCTTCTTTTATGACCTTCCTCCTCAAAGCTCTTCTGCATATAAAAGGATCAGTGGGATGATTATGGTAACTCCAGGCTGGAGAGCCCACTGTGGGTAGCGGGAACGAGCCCTGTGAATCTGCCGCGGATGTGGCCGAAGCGTGGAAACGCCGTTACCGCTCGTCGCTGCGGCTGGGTTAAATTGAGGATAATTTTATAATGGAAAACGTCGGAACGGTGACGTTGTGGTGCTTTATTTTTGGGGGGGCAGCACGAAGCAGCTGTGTGTGTCTTTGGGAGGCCAGGCTGGACTGTCAGTCCAAAGGAGGAGCTTTCCTTTGGGACAGCATTTGTTGCTGCTTTATCCAGCAGTGCAGGAATTCCAGTGGGAATCCGTGTGTGTGTGTGCACGGGAGGTGCTGGAGGCTGATGATACATAGCTGGAAAAATGAGAATTGCAGTGCAAAGCTGTGAGGAGCGGCGTGGTCAGTGCAGGGAAAATTAAAAGTGTCATGGCTGGAGAGCAAGCCAGGAAAATCCAGGGGGTTGGTGCTTTGGAATGCATCAGGTGCGTGGGTTTAATTGCTGGAGCCTTGATCACACCTCACCTTTGTGAGTCCAGGGCTGTGCTCATGGCAACAGGAATGTGTTTTCCTGGTATTCCAGACTGAAGAAGAATATTCCTTGCCTGTGAAAATAATGTCTTTAAAAAAAATCAGTGCAGGAAGGAACACAATAACCTGCATTTCCAAGGGAGGTTAAATTAAAACCTTCAGTTAGCTCCTGAATTCCTTTATTTCCCTGCTAACTCTTTGTCTCCTCCTTTCCCCTGCAGGAAGAAAACCTGGGAAACTTGATCCACGAAACAGAGTCTTTCTTCAAAACGAGAGACAAGGAATACCAGGAGACAATAGGACAGATAGAGGTGAGGAAGGGGAGCTGTTCCTGAGGGATGGACACTGCGCTGTGCTCCGGGGTGTCCCAGAGGGAAGCAGGAATGTCCAGCAATCCAAGAATGCAAAGGCATTTCCCTCTGGCTTGCCCTGGGGATTTTTCTAAATGCCATTCTCTGGGCTATTATTACTCCATACTTCAGCAGTGAGCAGAAATCTGGGGCTGGTGGAGAGAGAACCTGCCGAACAAAGGGAATAAACACACTGTTATTCCTTTTTCCCCCTTTGTTCTGCATGTCTGCGTGGCCTCACTTGCCAGAAGCAGCAGCTGGAGCTTCTCAAAATCTCTGTCCTGCCTCGAGCTGCTTTCATTAATTAATGCCTGTTGACAAACGAGGTGCTAGGAGCTGGAAAAACCCTCCAGAGGTGCTCAGAACCGCTGTGAAGCTCTGCTTGCCCTTCCTGGGGCTCCTCAGTTAGGAGCAGTGAGGTGAAATGTGCTCTGTGAGCTGTTGGGGTGGGCTCTGGGCAGCTGAGAACTGCAGCGAAGCCGGGACCCCGCCGTCGAGTTTTCGGGGTGTCTCCACCGAAGATGATGGCGATGGGGAGCTGTAAAAGTCAAATCCTTCATTGCATGGCTGAATCAGTCTGGTGAAGGTGGAGCCAGCAAGCAGAAAGCCTCTGACATAAAACCTCCAAGTCCCAAGCAGCAGCCACAGCAGCAGTGGCAGTGCCTGTAGCTCTGTGAGCTTTTAGCAGCAGCAGCAGCAGGATTTGTGATGTTTCCTGAGCCTGTGTGTGTGTGTTCTCAAAATAGTGCATTTTGATTCTGTTTTTAGCCAGTCAGGCTTAAACAACGAATTTTCTAGAGTTTGTTGGGCCTATCCTAAGCTAAAATTGATGTGCGACAATTTTTGTGAATTCTTACACAAATTCTGGAGCATATAGCTCTGTCTGTTCTACCTAGGAATTATTACCAAGGCTACATTATTTTTGTTATGGCTAGAATTTAACTAACTTTGCAAAAGGCAAAGCTACTCAACTTCGAACTAGGTATTAGATCTTTTTCTTGCTTACCGACAGAGGCTCTTATTTGTTTAAAAATCCTCTATTTATTTAAAACTAGACCTGCATTTCTACCTCGGGTCTGCGTGGATTTATGTATTTTAGTTTCTCTGAAGGTTCTAATTCGATCCTCACATTCCTGAGCACTCCTGGGCCTGTGTGGATTGTCCAACACTGCACCTCAGCTGAATCCCTTTCTTTGCCCTTCTTTCCTGCAGCTGGAACTGGCCACGGCCAAGAGCGACATGAACCGGCACCTGCACGAGTACATGGAGATGTGCAGCATGAAACGGGGCCTGGACGTGCAGATGGAAACCTGCCGGAGGCTCATCAAGGGCTCAGCTGACAGGTAACGGCCTCCTCTGGGCCCCAGGAGTTCCTCTGGGCCCCAGGGGTTCACTGCCTCCAGGGACTCACTGCCTCCAGGGGCTCACTGCCCCCAGGAGCTCACTGTCCCCAGGAGCTCACTGTCCCCAGGAGCTCACTGTCCTCAGGAGCTCACTGTCCCCAGGGACTCACTGTCCCCAGGAGCTCACTGTCCCCAGGAGCTCACTGTCCCCAGGAGCTCACTGTCCTCAGGAGTTCATTCCCTCCAGGAGCTCACTGCCCTCAGGAGCTCACTGCCCCCAGGAGCTCACTGTCCCCAGGAGCTCACTGTCCCCAGGAGCTCACTGTCCCCAGGAGCTCACTCACTCTCTCCAAGGGTTCATTCCCTCTCTCCAGGAACTCACTCCTCCCAGGAGCTCACTCACTCTCTCCAGGAGCTCACTCCTCTCTCCAGGAGCTCACTCCTCACTCCAGGAGCTCACACACTCTCTCCAGGAGCTCACTCCTCTCTCCAGGGGCTCACTCACTCTCTCCAGGAGCTCACTCCTCACTCCAGGAGCTCACTCCTCTCTCCAGGAGCTCACTCACTCTCCAGGAGCTCACTCCTCACTCCAGGAGCTCACTCCTCTCTCCTGGGGTTCAATCCTCTCTCCAGGAGCTCACTCCTCACTCCAGGAGCTCACTCCTCTCTCCAGGAGCTCACTCCTCACTCCAGGAGCTCACTCCTCACTCCAGGAGCTCACTCACTCTCTCCAGGAGCTCACTCCTCACTCCAGGAGCTCACTCCTCTCTCCAGGAGCTCAATCCTCTCTCCTGGGGCTCAATCCTCTCTCCAGGAGCTCACTCCTCACTCCAGGAGCTCACTCACTCTCTCCAGGAGCTCACTCACTCTCTCCAGGAGCTCACTCCTCTCTCCAGGAGCTCACTCACTCTCTCCAGGAGCTCACTCCTCTCTCCAGGAGCTCACTCACTCTCTCCAGGAGCTCACTCACTCTCCAGGAGCTCACTCCTCTCTCCAGGAGCTCACTCCTCTCTCCAGGAGCTCACTCACTCTCTCCAGGAGCTCACTCCTCACTCCAGGAGCTCACTCCTCTCTCCAGGAGCTCACTCACTCTCTCCAGGAGCTCACTCACTCTCTCCAGGAGCTCACTCCTCTCTCCAGGAGCTCACTCCCTCCTGCTCCTGATGCCTGCAGAGGCTGCCTAGAACACAGGCTAGCCAGAATAATAGAAATAAAGCAGGTATCTACTAAAATGCCCTTCAAAGGATTCACATTGTGCAGTACAGGAGCCTGGCCAAGGCTACACCCAAGATGGACCACAGGTCACGAGTTTTCACACTTTTATAAGTTTGGTTCCTTTGCATTTAATTGTCCAATTACAGCTTCAGGTGATGGAGTCACATCCTCCCGGTTTTCTCTCCCCCAGCTCGCTGTTGTTGATACTTTTTGGGGCCTGAAGCTGCAGTAGTGACCTTGGTTCTGGGGCTGGACAAGGATTTTGTTTTGTTTTGTTTTGTATTGTTTTATTTTGTTTGACTAAACTGTGAGGAGAACTTGCTAACGCTCCACGTGAAGTTCTGAGTTATGTACCAACGCAGTACAGAACCTGAAAAATATGAGAGCTAAAACTTAAAGCATCAGTTCCTGCCAGCTAAAGGCAACCCTGCCGCTTCCTGGAGAGGTGACATGTCCTTTGGAGAATGTGCTGTGCCAGGACCAGCCCCTAAAGGGGGTCTGCAGCAGAGTGGGGGGTCCTGCACCGTGTGTCAGCTCCAGGGGCCCAGCAGCTGCTCCTGAACACAGGCAGCTGCAGCTCGGGTGGACTTCCAGTCTTTAACATCTCAGATTTAGAACTCTGAAAGCCCCAAATTAAATCTCGACTCTGGACTTACGTGAGGAACTTGTTTCTTAATCTTCTCATGCGTTAAGAACCTTACACTGTGAGGGATTTCTCTTATCTCTTGCTCAACCCCAGTAGAACAAGATGATAAACTTTCAATTTTCAGGGCTCTGGGTATTAGGGATGCTGAGAGTCCTTGCTGCCCATTTCCCCATCACCTGGAGAAGCCTCTGTAGGGGATGGGTGATGTGGCACCTTGATTTTACTACTGATATTTACTGCAAACCCCAAGTTTAATGTTATTAAAGGGGTTTTTCAATAGCTCGGGGAAATGCCAATGTTTAATGTTAATAAAGGGGGGGTTAAATAGCACTGGGAAGGGAAAGTGACTGTTTTCTTTTTAAGACTTTTTTTTTTCTCCCTTCTGCCACTGATAATTAATTTTTTGGCTGCACCTTTCCCCGCGTTTCCCTGCAGGAATTCTCCATCCCCCAGCTCCGTAGCCAGCAGCGACTCAGGAAACACAGACGAAATTCAGGACGATTTGGACAGAGAGACGGATGTGGAGCCCATGGTCAGCTGATAGGAAGTGGGAGCGTGCCGGAGAAGGGGAAGACGGAGAGAAAAGATTCCAAACCAATTGCTGGGGGAAAGGTGAAAAACTCGAGAGCCCCTGCAGAGGGGCTCTGAGGACTCATTCCTACACGCATCCCCTCCCACCCAAGGATTGGTGCTGTACATTTCTATTGTTCTACAAACCATAAATGCGGAGTCCTGTAGGAAAACACGGTGTTTTAATTGTGCCTTTGCCCCAAGCTGAGCCACTTTGAGCTCCAGTGGAATATTAATAGCAGGTGTTTTTATAAAATACATTATTTAAAAAAAACAAAACAACCAAAGCTGGTGGCAGCAGAGGATGGTGCTGCAGAGGCTCTGGGTACTTCAATGAGCTGCTGGTTTTATTGAGCTGCTGCACTGATTGGCAAGAGCAACACTGGCAAAAAGAGCAGCGAAACCAAGAGAGTTGTGGTGCAATTACCGATGTCTGGCACAAAAAACAACAAAAAAAAATTGCCTCCAAATTGAACTGCAAAAGTTTAAAAACGACAGCAGGTTTGGAGACAGCTCGTCGGGCGAAGCAGTTGTCCGAAATTTGGAGGGTTTTCTTCATCCCACCCTTTGGGGTGAGGGAGCCTTTGGGATGTGTCCAAGGTTTCTGCTGGACTCCAGGACCTGGAGGAGCGGCACTCAGCTCGGTGGCAAAGAGGGGGGGCACAGGAGGGGTCACTGGGGGGGGGACTCTCACTGAGTAACTACTATGCAAAAAACAAATCTAAACAAAACAAAACAAAACAAAAGCTCGCCTTATTTACATGGAATGTTTGGTCCCTGCTGGGCTCGGGTTATCCCTCGGGAAAAGGAAAGCTAAACCCACATTTGCACACTTAGATGTCTGTAGAGCTTCTTTTGAGGTGGAATGTTGTATCACAATGCCTTTGTTTCCAGTGACCACATTAGGAGGGGGATCAGCCCTTCAGGTCCAGCGGTGGTTTGTGTCTTTTTTCAGGGTATTTTATTTTATTTTATTTTATTTTATTTTATTTTATTTTTTGGTGTTTGCAGATTTTTCCTTTGCAGACAGAGCGATAACTCCATTTTATGCTGCTTCTGTGATGTTTAGAGTGGGGTGGGTGAAACATCAGGGTAAACTGACACAGGTGTAGGCTGGAGACAGGACTTTGGGAGAGCCCCAGAGCGCCGTTCTTTGGGAAAACCGACCACTGGGAAATGCTGTCATCCTTTTTAGGGCGTAGTAACCCGAATCCCAAAGTGCTGCTGCCCTAGAACTGGGGAGGAACAGCCACGTGCTTTCTCTGTGAGAAAGTGGCAAGACCTTGGCTTTTGCCCATTTTCCTGTGTTTTTGCCCAGAGAAGCAGCATCAAAGTCGGATCACGGGCTGGTGGCTGAGGAAACTCCAGCACCGCCGAGCTCTTCACGGTTAGAATGGGAATTGTAGCATCTCAGCCAGGTAAAAAAAAAACAGGGTATAAACCTCAGCCAATAATTTTTTTTTTGGTTTTAGACCAAGTTGAGAGCGTAGTTGATACTGCCCAAAGCCAGCTGTGGGGTTGAGTAGTGGTTGGAACTCAGAGTAAATAGCAAATGTGTTTGTTTTGCCTGCCAGGAAGCTTGGAACGTGCTGTGCAGGAGCAGTGCTGGGGAAAATCCCCATTTCAGCACCCTCTCTGTTGTGCAAAGGCAGAGTGGCCAATCCTGAGAGCTTCCTGAGTGCTGTTCCCAAGCCTCTGGAACGCTGACCCAGGATCTCTGGAGCTGCGCTGCGAAGAGCCGGTGCAGATCCCTGCTGCTCCATTCCATAAAGAGCGCGGGTGTCTTGGAAAATGCCTCGTTCCTGGGTGGAAACTCCTCAGCCTGGCCCCACGGAGAGGGGCAGGACCTGGGGGGTTCCTGGTGGAACTGTGGGCACAGGAATGTTCTCCCTCCTGTGTGTCAGCCCTGCCTGGCTGTCAGCTCGAGCTCCTTGCCTTTGCCAGGCTGGGAAGGAGGGACCAGGCTGATCCATCAGGAG
The DNA here is from genome assembly GCF_015227805.2 of Hirundo rustica. NCBI lineage: Eukaryota > Metazoa > Chordata > Aves > Passeriformes > Hirundinidae > Hirundo > Hirundo rustica. The sequence continues at coordinate 20,513 of NW_026690412.1, read as the reverse complement.
GAGGAGGGCACGAGCCACGGCCTTGGACAGAGCTCAGGGCTTCTGTCCAAGCCCGTGAATCCAAGGATATTCCTGCAGTGGCCTTGGATCCTGGGGTGAGGGGCTTTCCAAAGCTTGCTCTGTCCTGTAAATGTAGATAACTTTTCTCTGGAAGAGAATCTTCGTTCCAAAGTGCTCGTTCCTGTTATTTCTTAGGTGGCCAAAGTGGTCAAGGTGATGTTCACTGGGGCTGCAAGCTGGGGGGTGGGTGGGGTGGGGATCTGGGGGATTTCCTGGAGGGGACTGGGATTGCATGTTTGAAATCTGCATTTTGAAGGGTTTTGAAGGGATTTGAACTTGAGCTGCTCCCGAGGAGCCTCTCCTGAGGCTGAGGAAGCTTCTGCCAAGGCTGGATGTCTGTGATGCTTCAGTGGCTGGGGCAGCATTGCTCAGCACAGTGAATCAGCTCCTGGAGCCTGGCCCTGGCTCTCCTCACCCCAGGGATGCTCCTGCAGCCTGTCCCTGGCTCCCCTAAACCCAGGGATGCCCCTGGAGCCTGTCCCTGGCTCCCCTCACCCCAGGAATGCTCCTGCAGCCTGTCCCTGGCTCCCCTAAACCCAGGAATGCTCCTGCAGCCTGTCCCTGGCTCCCCTCACCCCAGGGATGCTCCTGCAGCCTGTCCCTGGCTCCCCTCACCCCAGGAATGCTCCTGCAGCCTGTCCCTGGCTCCCCTAAACCCAGGAATGCTCCTGGAGCCTGTCCCTGGCTCCCCTTAACCCAGGAATGCTCCTGCAGCCTGTCCCTGGCTCCCCTCACCCCAGGAATGCCCCTGCAGCCTGTCCCTGGCTCCCCTCACCCCAGGAATGCCCCTGGAGCCTGTCCCTGGCTCCCCTAAACCCAGGAATGCTCCTGGAGCCTGTCCCTGGCTCCCCTAAACCCAGGAATGCTCCTGGCACCACAAACCCAACATCTGTCAGGGCTGTGCTGCCGTTCCACTCTGGGTTTGTTTTTCCTTTAAACTGGGTTTTTCCTTTAAAACTGAGCATCCCAATTGGGGAAAGGCTGAGTGTTCCCAAACCCAGGAGCTGCTGAGCCGAGGACAGGGAATTCCCAGGGCAGGAATCGGGGTGTAGGGTGGGGTGGGTATGAGGGATGTGGGGTGGCTGTGGGGTGGATGTGAGGGATGTGGGGTGGGTATGATGGATATGGGGTAGGGATGTGGGGTGGGTATGGGGGATGTGGGGTGGATGTGGGGTGTCTGTGGGGTGGGTGTGAGGGCCGTGGGCTGTAGTGGAGGCTGTAGAAGTGCACGGTGGTGCTGTGTAGGACAGTAGAGGTTCCCACGGGTGTCGGTGTTTTTTTTCTTGTAGCCACAGGTAATCCATTTTTAGAGCAGAAAAGCTGTTTTCCTACCCGGGGTGGGGGGTTTTTATTTTCATTTAGGCCAGAGCAGCCCTTTGGGGGCAGCTGGGGTTGGTCCTCGGGGGTTTTCCTGGGAAGTCCTTGGTTCCAGGTCTGGCTGTGCTGCTGCTCCTGCTCCGTCTGTGTGGTACCGCTCCAGAAACCAGATCAAAGCTTGCCAGAGGAAAAAAAAAAACAAACAAAAAAACAAACAAAAAAAGGAATTTAATTGTAAAAAATGCTGGAAATGGTTTTGATGACCTCTTTTTTTTTTTTCCTTTGTAAAGCTGTAAATACTTTATTTTTGTTTTCTATTCTTAATGCGGTGTCATATTGACACTTTTTTAGATTTACAGTCAGAAAATCCTCCTCATTGTTTCTCATTTTTTAAAAGGGGATTTCAAGGCAGCAAATTTTTTTGCTCGTTAGCAGTGTAATAATAGATCAAATTCCTAAACTGGGTTTGTACAAAAATGTTTTCAGTAAACAAACGGCAGTTCGTGGATGCATGTTGTTCAAAAAATATGTCCAAAGAATAATGTGGTACAAATGTTTTAAAGAATAATGTGGTACAAACATGTTTTTTCAAAGACTTAGTGACGATCATCTTAGTTCACACGAGGAAAAAAATATCAAAATTCTTTAAAAAAAAAAAAAGAAGTGTGTTTGGCGGGGGGGGGGGAAATGTAATGAAACTCATCTAAGCTAAACGCGTAATCTATTTATAAAAACACAGTATATATTCTATTTTTATTAGAGGTTTTTAAAGTGCAAACAGATTTCTGTTGGCGGATGCAATCGTTCCCTTGTAAAGTCTCTTCTGCTCTGATGGGACTCCCAAATTATTGGGATTATTTCCCGGAGCCAGCGTGGAAATAATCGGGACAGGTTTGGCCGCGGAGCGCTCGCAGGTCGCTTCCTCCAGGGCGAGGCTGCACTTCCGCAGCTTTTCTGCCTCTGCGGAGTCGTTGCCGTGACTTTATCCCCTTCCCTGCAATTTTATTCCCTTCCCCTGCCTTGGGGGGCTGCTCCTGGGAAGGGTCGGGACCTGCTGGCCGCCGGGAGCGCAGCAGGACAGGGGTTAAACTCTGCCTGGAGGACGAACGGCGTGGGTCTGCACCTGCAGAACCCGGGGTTCGCTCAACAAAACCCAACAACCGACGGGAATCGTGCCCGGATACTCATCCAAAAGCTGCTCCTAAAGTGAGATTATATTCATTTTCCTTTCCGTGATGGTTCCTGCCAGCAAAAGCACAGAGCTGGCTGCCGGGGCTCTGCCGAGGAGAAGCCGCGAGCGCTCCCGGAGCTGCTTCCCGGTGTTTCCCTTGGCTCTGGGAACAGCGGAGGGATGTTTGTGTTGGAAGGCTTTGCGGTGCTGGCAGGTTTTCACGTTCGAGTGCTTCATTTTAGAGCGGAGTGTTGAAGGGGTGATTTATCCCGGCTAAATTACGACATCGCGGCGCTTCCGCCCGGGCAGGGACACCCCGGGGAGGATTTCCCACCTCTGGCTTCGGGACTTTCTTGGGGTTTTTATCCGTCCGCACGGGCCCAGGGCTCGGAAGTGGAACACACAGCTTTTAAAGCTCTTTGCCTTCGGTGTTCCGCCACCCAAACGCTTGATTTGAAGCTTTGTCGTGGGATATAAACCCGTGTCCCTTCGGGGTTTAACCGAGGAGCAAAATTGCCAGCAAGGCGAGGTGTCCTGGCGGGAAGAACGGAGCGGAGGTGAGCTGGAAGCGCTGCCTGCCAAATTCCCCGTGGGAATGGGATCCCAGCCCCTTTTCCTGCCGAGGGAACACTCAGGGCTTGGCCAGGCCCTTGGCAGAGCACTGAACAAACACTTGACCCTTCCCTTCTGTTCTCAGTCAGTTCTGCGTTTGCAGGAGCCTCTCAAAGCTGCTCTGTGGAAGGAGCAACAAGTTGTGGTTAAGTGTGGGTGTTTGATTGCAGGAATCACCATTCCGCCCTAATCTGAGGCACTCCGACAGTGAAGCACTTGGGAAGGGGGTGCTGGTGGGTCTGGCCAGCTCCCTCTTTTAGGGATAATCCAAATTTTATGATGTTAATGCTTAAAACAACCCCTGGGGCGGCTTCAGACCGGCGTCATCTCTGTGGCAGAAGAGCCACAAGCCCAGGGGAGCTGCCCAGGCTGCCAGCCCCGAACCCCCAAATTCCTGTTTTATTGGAGAGGCTTTGAGGGCGGCTCAACCTCGGTCACTAAAACACACTCCTTTGTGTAACGTGGTTTCACCAACAAAACTCACAATCCAGTCCCTAAAAAAAACACCTTCCCGTGGTTAAAGCAGATGTAGCCTTCTGCCAAAAACGATTATTTATTATTTATCGTGTTGGAGTGGAGGGCATTGACGCCTCTTCCCTCCTGCTGTGTCACTCCTTGTCTGTTCCTCCTTAGGTCACTTAAGAATTTCTTTTATCCCCACGACAACGAACTACTGATGGTGTGGGAACGCCCCTGGTTACCGTCCCCGTGTAAATATTGTGCTTTATATTCTGTATATTCGCTCATTTTAACGAAAAACACTGGACTGACGATGCTGTTGGAGCCCTGGTGGGGAAAGGCCGGAGGATGACCCAGCTCCCAGGCTCCGGAATTCTGCGCTGGGAACCCGCAGCAGCCGGAATGGGACACCACCAGTGGATTTGGGACCGAAACGCTTCAAAGACTCCAAATCCACACACGGAGGAGCCCTGAAAACTCCCTCAGCCAGAGCCAGAACCACCCCGTGCCCTCCTCCGAGCTGGGCGGATTTGCTCCATTTCCCTTTTTTTAGTGCCAAAATCGAGCCCACCGCCCCCTCCCGGGTCTGCTGGCGGTTCTCCGTGTGCCGCGGCGGTGTCCGGCCGGTGTCCGGTGTCCGTCCCTCCGTCCTGCCCCGCTCCGGTGCTGGACCCCAGGGCCCGAGCCGTCCATCCAACGGCTCCCGGTCGGTCTCTGGTGACAAGGAAAACCACAAAAAAACACCCTATAAAATAAACGCCGAACTCCTGGTTGAACGGCTCCGCGTGGTAATTCTTGGGGTGGAAAGTGCCTCGAAAAGCGAAAGGGTTTGGGTTTGAGGAGGGAGGGATCATGCTCATTTCCGAAAATCCGCCCAGCCTGGGTGATTTGGGGTCCTAAAATAGCCCAAACTGCCCTCAGAATTAGGGTCCTTCGGTTGCTGCTCTTGAAACATGACCTTCCTTGGAAATTAAAATGCCCCCTGCGCGCCTCACCCTGCTCCTGGCCCAGCGCCCCAGCCAGGTTCCACCTTTGGGTTAAAATCACCCATTTTTTGGGAATTCTCAGTTCCCAAAGGGACTCGCAATTGCTTTTCTCTTTCTCCTCGTCCAGGACCCGCCGATCCCCGCGCGCAGCCCCAGCCGCTGCCTCTCCCCGGGCCGTTTTTGTCGTTGTTTTCCCCGAATTTTCCTTTTTTTAATGATTTTTGGGCTCCTGCCCGCGCCCCGCCCCGTCCCACGTGCCGCGCGCGCCACCGCCCCCCGCTCCGGGCGCAACCATCACGGCGCGGGGGGGGGGGGGGGGGGAACGAGAACCGCTGGGGACACCCCACAGACACCCCGCCCGCGGGGGGGGACACGGCCCTCGCCCTCACGCACAGCCAGCGGCGGGCGCGGGGCCGCTCCTCCAGACCGCGGCGTTTTATTAACTTAGTAATTAATTAATCAATGGTTGTGTCCCCTCCCTTCCCCGCGCGGTGGGTGGTGGCGGCCGCGGGCCGGGAGCGCGGCGGGGCCGGGATGTGGCGGCAGCTGCGGGCGCTGAGGGGCTGCGGGTGAGTGTGGGGTCTTTTCCCTTCCCTTCCCTTCCCCTTCCCTTCCCTTCCCCTTCCCTTCCCCTTCCCTTCCCTTCCCTTCCCTTCCCTTGCCCCCTTCCCGCACCGTCCCCGCCCGGGCTCCGCTCGGTCCCCGCTGTCGCTCCTGCCGTCTCCGCTCCCTGCAGGAACAGTCCCGCTGCCAACCGCAGGCACTGCCAGCCCTTTCCCCCCCTGTTTTTTCAGCTCTTTCCCCCTTTCTACCCTTGTTTCCCTCGTTTTTTCCTTTTGCTTTCCCCTTTCCACGCCCCCCACCCCACGTTTTTACCCATTTCCCACAGTTTACCCCTTGTTTTCCCTTTTACCCTTGTAAAAGGGAAAAACAGTGGAACCTGTTTTCCGCTGCTTCCCTCTTGGTTTTCCTCCTTTACCCGCTTGCTTTTCCCCATTTTCCCCTTGTCTTCTCCCCCTTTCCCCCTTGTCTTCTCCCCCTTTCCCCCTTGTCTTCTCCCCCTTTCCCCCTTGTCTTCTCCCCATTTCCCCCTTGTCTTCTCCCCGCTTTCCCCCTTGTCTTCTCCTCGCTTTCCCCCTTGTCTTCTCCCCATTTCCCCCTTGTCTTCTCCTCGCTTTCCCCCTTGTTTCCCCCTCGCTTTCCCCCTTCTCCTCTTGTTTCCCCCCTCGTTTTCCCCCCCTTTTTCTCCATTTCCCCCCCTTTTTCCGCCGTTACCGCTGCTCTGGTCAGCGTAGCGCGCCCCTGGAGCTGGCGAGCTGCCGAGCTCCGGCCGTGCCCGGTCAGTCCCCGGTTGCCAGTCCGGCTTTTGCCCCCTGGACTTTGCCAGGAGCCGGCGGAGCGTTGGGGTGTCGGAGCAGCCCTGCTCGGGCCGGAGCTCACCGTGTGCCTCGGCACTTTAAAATGCCTTTCGCAGCGCTTTTTCCTCGGGGGGGGAGAAGGGGTGGTGGGCTGGGGGCGAGGTCCGGGCTCGGCTCCCGGCTTTGGTATCCCCATCCAGCGGGAGGGATGGAGGGGATGCCCGGGACCGGGGTGTTCCCGGGATCTGAGGTGTCTCTGGGATCGAGGTGTGCGTCCCCGGGATCGAGGTGTGTGTCCCCGGGATCGAGGTGTGTGTCCCCGGGATCGAGGTGTGTGTCCCCGGGATTTGAAGTGTCCCCGGGATTTGAGATGTCCCTGGGATTTGAGGTGTTCCCGGGATCGAGGTGTCCCAGGATTTGAGGTGTCCCCGGGATCGAGATATCCCCGGGAATTGGGGTGTTCCCGGGATCGAGGTGTCCCAGGATTGAGGTGTCCCTGGGATCGGGGTGTTCCCGGGATCGAGGTGTCCCCAGGATCTGAGGTGTCCCCAGAACTGAGGTGTCCCCGCGATGCTGGGGAAGGAGGGAACGCGGAATTCCAGCGGTTCCTGTCCTGCCCCTGTGCCAGGCGGAGATGGCAGCACCGCTCGGCCATCCAGGTGACCAACGAGCCCATCCTGGAGTTCAAGCCGGGGAGCCCCGAGCGAGCGGCGCTCCAGAAGGTACCGGTGCCGGCATCTGGGGGATTTTTGGGAGCTGGAAAGGCCCGCGGGCTGTGCTGGCGACAGCCCCAGGCTCTCCCTGGTGTGACAACCCCACCCAGCCCAGCTCCCGCTCCTTCCCCTGTTCCTGGTTCCCTCTGGCCGTGGGAAGGGGGATGGAGGGCAGCCGGAGCGGGTGGGAGCTGCTCCCACCGCGTTCCCCTCTCTGCCAGGCCCTCGCTGACCTGAAGGGCAAGACCGAGGACATCCCGTGTGTCATCGGCGGGGAGGAGGTGTGGACGCCCACGGTGCGGTACCAGCTCTCGGTGAGTTCTCATGGAACGGAGCAGGAGATCCCTGCAGGAGCGTCCTGGGGCCGCTGCCTACAGAGCTTTTCCTTCTCTTCCCAGCCCTTCAACCATGCTCACAAGGTGGCCAAGTTCTGCTACGCCAGCAAGGTGAGTGCGGCTCTCTGTCCCCCCTCTCCCTGGCCGGTTTTTGGGGAAGCCTGGGTCCAGCAAGTGGAATGCATTTTGTGAGCGCCGAGGCTCCAGGAGCCCCAGGGATCCTGGAACCAAACGCACGCCAGGAGCTGCAGATCCGGGGCTGTGATGGCACCCGTGGTTTGTGCCGGGGGTGGGTGACACCTCGCTTTTCCCTGCGACCTGCTGGTGGAGAGGAACCTGGAGAGGAACCTGGAGAGGAACCTGGAGAGGAACTGGAGAGGTCCCTCCTTGCTGCCTTTTCCCCTTTGCCTCCGCAGGAGCTCATTAACAAAGCCATTAATGCTGCCTTGGCAGCCAGGAAGGAATGGGACCTGAAACCTGTGCAGGACCGGGCCCAGATCTTCTTGAAGGCCGCTGACATGCTGAGCGGCCCGCGGCGAGCAGAAGTGCTGGCCAAGACCATGGTCGGGCAGGTAGGGGCTACTGGGGGAACTGGGAGGGCTGCCAGGGTGGGTTTTGGTTTTTGGCAGTGGGAATGGCTGGAGGTGCTCTGTGAAAAATGATTTTTTAAATTTTTTTTTTGGGGGGGGAGGGGGTAAAATTTTAAAAGTTTAATGAGGAGATAATATTGCATAGCAATAAAGCAAAGGGTTAAAAAGGGCTGGGTGCAATGCTTGTTGGTTTTGGAGGTATTTTAAAGATATTGGGTTTATTACGTTAGTGCTTTTTTCTAGACTATTATGTATATTTATATTTTTCTACAAATTAATTTCTATACTTTTAGGAGCTGTTTCGCGTGGTTATTTTTTGGGTCCGCTTTTATTTTTGACCGTGCATGTTTTTTGGTTGTGGTTTTAATCTGTTTCTTTCGTTACTTTTAGTTTGGGCTTTGGTTTATACTTTTTGCAGACGGTGGGTGTTTGATAGTTGGCTTGTTAGCAGCGGGATTTTTATTATATGGTTTTATTATACACTTACTTAGCTAAATAACACCCAATTATTTATAAACAACTGGCTGTTATTTAGCTAAGTAGTTTAAGCACATTATATTAACTATTACCACTTTGCCTAATTTTGGTAATAGCAGAAAAAAAACCGGTATTTATACAGCAAAGCTATTTTAATTTATCTTAATACCTGCGAAAAGCCGACAATGTAAAATGCATTTATCCCAAGGGCGTGCAGGATGCCCCGTCTTTGGGAACTGAGCTTGGCAGGGCCCCTCTAGGAGCGGGGAATTCCAATCCCCTCCCTCCAAATTATTATAATTTAGAAAAATTAAAGGGGCTTTCAGGCAGAGCTATGGGGAAAGGAATAACAGTCCTTTACTAGTAAATATAACAAGGTAAACAAACAACAACAACTACAGCATTAATAATAAACAGAACCAGGGACCTCGAGGGGCTTTGTTCCACAAAGATCTCTTGGGACTCTGAGAGCACCAAGCTGGAACGGTGGAAACTCCCGGGCTGGAAGAGCAGGATGTCCCCGGCAGGGCAGGGAAAAAGTGCAGTGCTGAAGGAACCAGGACAGAGAATTCCCGGGCACACCAGCAGAGGATGGTAGATTTCCAAGAGCAAGAGAAATTGCCCCCAGCCCTGTCCTTTTGCTGCCCCAGAACTCTCGTGATCTTCCCCCTCCCGACTTTCACCACCCCCTTTGTGTTGGTCAAGCACCCCTAAGCACCAGTACTTAATCTCTTAGCAACTTAGGGGGAAAAAATCTATCAGGGGGAAAAAAAAGGAACGAACCTAACCCCCGACAATTTCCCGGGATTTTCTGGTGGCAGTGGACTCCTCCCGCAGCAAGCAGCAGCCTGGCTGTCCTCTCTGCGATGCCCAGGGCAAGAAAAAGCCAAGCTGCCCCCAGCCCTGTCCTTTTCCTGCCCCAAAATTCTGGTGATCTTCCTCCTCCTGACCCCCTCTTCCTCCTGGTCAAGCACCCGCGAGCACCCAGTACTTGATCTCCCGGTGACCTGACTTATTAAAGAAATCTGGGTATTGATCCAGTATCGGTACCCAACAAAAACTCTCTGACAGTTTAAAGTTACAAAGTGTATGTTTATTACGGCCGGGCAGCACGCGGGATATTTCCCTAATTCGCACTGCGAAATTCACAGGTAGTTACAAAGCCTTTTATTTACAGAAGTGTTGAATACCCAAAATGCAAATATTCATACCCCTGTCACCTCCCGTTCCTCGCTTCCTATGCTAATTGGCAAAAAAGGCTATTAAGCACCCAAAATGAGGAAGTAAGATGAGTCTTCCTCGTCCTGACCTTTCTGCCTTTTCAATGCCTTCGTGACAAATGAATCCTTGGTAGAACTTAGAGTTTCCTGTGTTCGATGGGTTCTTCAAGCGGGAAATCTGTAGTTATTGTATATCTTATTTACCACATTTTGGTTTTTTGTTACAAGCGCGGCTACACAAACATAAAGCTGACGGGCAATGAGTTACTAAATCGGGGACGGCTGATCTAAGATCCGGCCTCTGTTAACTGCAAGCAAAGCTTATCCACCTACTTCAGCTAATTCAGCAACTGTTATCTTAACTTTCCTAAAAGCCCTAGTTCTTCAAATTTAATGTCTCAGACCCATGGGGAAAAAATTCTACAAGCGTTAGGAAAAAAAACCCAAAAGGAACAAACCTGACCCCCAACACAATTCTACAAGTGTAAAAAAAAGGAACAAACCTGACCCCCAACACAATTCTACAAGTGTAAAAAAAAGAACAAACCTGACCCGCAGTAAAATTCTACCATTGTAAAAAAAAGAACAAACCTGACCCCCAACACAATTCTACAAGTGTAAAAAAAAGGAACAAACCTGACCCCCAGTAAAATTCTACCATTGTAAAAAAAAGAACAAACCTGACCCCCAACACAATTCTACAAGTGTAAAAAAAAAGGAACAAAGCTGACCCCCAGTAAAATTCTACAAGTGTAAAAAAAAGGAACAAACCTGACCCCCAACACAATTCTACAAGTGTAAAAAAAAAGGAACAAACCTGACCCCCAACACAATTCTACAAGTGTAAAAAAAAGAACAATCCTGACCCCCAACACAGTTCTACAAGTGTAAAAAAAAAGGAACAAACCTGACCCCCAACACAATTCTACAATTGTAAAAAAAAAGGAACAAACCTGACCCCCAACACAATTCTACAAGTGTAAAAAAAAGAACAAACCTGACCCCCAACACAATTCTACAAGTGTAAAAAAAGAACAAACCTGACCCCCAACACAGCTGTTATAAATGCATATTATACAGTTGGCTTTTCGCAGATATTAAAATGAATGCTGTATGTATAATGTGGGAAGATTGTACTGTATTTTATTAGTAGAGTTCAGAAATGTGATGAATGTGTATTTTTTTATGATTGTAACGTAACGTTAGAAGTAAAAGACTGGGGTTTTTTTTTTGTACCATCTAAACTGGCCGAACCAGAAGGCAGGGGGAGTCATCCTTAATTCCTGCGTGAACATTGCTGACCAAAAACCCGTTGAACTTCTGTTATCCAAATGAAGACGAGCAAAAGCCCGAGAGAAGAATTTATGGGACCTGTGCTATCAGATGGAATGGAGCCCCCCACGGATGGATCCACTGGATAAAATGATTGGGGGCGGGGCTTGAAACTGAACAAAAAAAAATCAAACTCAAAAGGAACATTTGGATCATGCACATGAATTTATAAATATGCAACAGGCTGACGCTTTTAAGGAGCGAACCTTTTGTTAGCAGGCCGAGGAACTGCGCTTTGCTCTTGTCTCTCTTTTGTCTGGTTTTTTTATTAAACTTAAGAACTTCTCTAAGAGCGCAAAACTTGTTTTTGGCGCAGCAGTGGGAAACCGTTGCCGCGCTCCCCGCTCCCGTCACGGCCTCTCCCTGCAGGGCAAGACGGTGATCCAGGCGGAGATCGACGCCGCCGCCGAGCTCATCGACTTCTTCCGCTTCAACGCCAAGTACGCGCTGGAGCTGGAGCAGAGCCAGCCCCTCAGCGTGGACATCAGCACCAACTCCATGGTGTACCGGGGGCTGGAGGTGAGCTGAGCCCGCTGTGCCCCGCGCCGGGAGGCTGCCCGTGGTCCCCTCTCCCCGTGGTCCCTTCTCTCCGTGGTCCCTTCTCCCCATGGCCCCTTCTCCCTCCCCATGGTTCCTTCTTTCTCCCTGTGGTCCCTTCTCCCCGTGGTCCCCTCTTTCTCCCCGTGGTCCCTTCTCCCTCCCCGTGGTCCCTTCTTTCTCCCCATGGTCCCTTCTTTCTCCCTGTGTCCCTTCTCCCCATGGTCCCTTCTTTCTCCCCGTGGTCCCTTCTCCCCATGGTTCCTTCTTTCTCCCCGTGGTCCCTTCTCCCCGTGGTCCCTTCTTTCTCCCCGTGGTCCCTTCTCCCCGTGGTCCCTTCTTTCTCCCCGTGGTCCCTTCTCCCCGTGGTCCCTTCTTTCTCCCCGTGGTCCCTTTTCCCTGTGGTCCCTTCTTTCTCCCCGTGGTCCCTTCTTTCTCCCCGTGGTTCCCTTCTCCCCGTGGTCCCTTCTTTCTCCCTGTGTCCCTTCTCTCCATGGTCCCTTTTCCCTGCGGTCCCTTCTTTCTACCCATGGTCCCTTCTTTCTCCCTGCGGTCCCTTCTTTCTCCCCGTGGTCCCTTCTTTCTCCCCGTGGTCCCTTCTCCCTGTGGTTCCCTTCTCCCTGTGGTTCCTTCTCCCCATGGTCCCATCTCCCCCATGGTCCCTTCTTTCTCCCCATGGTCCCTTCTCCCCGTGGTTCCCTTCTCCGCAAGGTCCCCTCTTTCTCCCCATGGTCCCCTCTTTCTCCCCATGGTCCCCTCTTTCTCCCTGTGGTCCCTTCTCCCCGTGGTTCCCTTCTCCCCGTGGTTCCCTTCTTTCTCCCTGTGTCCCTTCTCCCCATGGTCCCTTCTTTCTCCCCATGGTCCCTTCTTTCTCCCTGCGGTCCCTTCTTTCTCCCCACGGTCCCTTCTTTCTCTCCGTGGTCCCTTCCCCCCGTGGTCCCTTCTCCCCGTGGTTCCCTTCTCCCCAAGGTCCCCTCTTTCTCCCCGTGGTCCCCTCTTTCTCCCCATGGTCCCTTCTCCCCATGGTCCCATCTCCCCCATGGTCCCTTCTTTCTCCCCAAGGTCCCCTCTTTCTCCCCATGGTCCCTTCTTTCTCCCTGCGGTCCCTTCTCCCCCTGGTCCCTTCTTTCTCCCCATGGTCCCTTCTCCGTGTCCCTCCGCAGGGTTTCGTGGCTGCCGTGTCCCCCTTCAACTTCACGGCCATCGGGGGGAACCTGGCGGGGGCTCCGGCGCTGATGGTGAGTCCTGGGGGACAGGGGGACAGGGCAGTCCAGGGAGAGGTTGGACTCCAGAGAGATCCCAGCCCTACACGTGTGTCTTGGTTTTGAACGCCAGTTGTGTGCCAGGGAAAAGCCGGAGCCTCCCTTGGAATGGAGAATGGAAACCCCCTTCCCTCCAAATCGTTGTAATTTTGCAATTGGGGGCTTTCAGGCAAAGATATGGGAAATAGGAGTAACGGTTCTTTACTAGGAATATTAAACATTAAAAGGAAAATACCAATGTAGTAGTACAAAAAAAACCAAGCAAGGAAGCAAACAGGGATCCTGGAAAAGCCCTGGCAGGGTCAGGGATCCGAGCTGGCACCCTGTGCTCAGGGTGTTGGGAGCAGCCCAGATAAACCCTCCTGCAGTAACAGCTGTGGTTCTGTGGAGCAGTGATGCTCCTGTAGGCAGTCCAGGGTGGTGAGATGGGTCCGGTCTTCCTCCAGAATCCAGTGGAAAACCCGGATCCCTCGTGTCCTTCAGCGCCAGTTTTTATCCAGCTGGGAGCAGCTGGCTCCTCCCCAGTGCGTGGAGCATCTCCCGGTGGGGTGATGGAATGTGTCCTGTCACCGTTGGGCACTGATGGGCCGTGATCAGGAGATGTCCCCTGGAGGATGGAGGGTGGTGACAGAGACAACAAACACGGCCCCACCTGGGTTCGATGGCTGGGCCGTTCTCAGGAGATGTCCCCTGGAGGATGGAGGGGAGGTGACAGAGATAACAAACACTGCCCCACCTGGGTTTGATGGCTGGGCCGTTCTCAGGAGATGTCCCCTGGAGGATGAGGTGACAGAGACAACAAACACGGCCCCACCTGGGTTTCATGGCTGGGCCGTTCTCAGGAGATGTCCCCTGGAGGATGGAGGGAGGTGACAGAGACAACAAACACGGCCCCACCTGGGTTTAACGGCTGGGCCGTTCTCAGGAGATGTCCCCTGGAGGATGGAGGGGAGGTGACAGAGATAACAAACACGGCCCCACCTGGGTTTAACGGCTGGGCCGTTCTCAGGAGGCATCCTCCTCCTTCCCCCCTGGAGGAGCAAGAGAAGGATAAAACATCTCCCAAAAACCAGCTTTCAGCAGGTGGAACAGAATACACATTTCTGGGTTACATAATCCGCCGCACTGAGGTTCAGCTGGGCTGAGCGAGGAGGGGGCTGAGCCTGCCTGGGGCTGTTCCACAGACACACCTTGGGGCCCCTTGGCCCAATCATCAATTAGAGTTTAATTAAAACATCCCAGTGAATGGATTTCCGGTGCGGCAGGGGAAGCGTTGGCGAAGCTGCCCAAACCTGCCCTTCTGGGGTGTTTTGTTCTGTCCTTTCCTTCCCAGGCCGGGTTTGGGATCCGGGAGCAAACACAGCAGGGGTTTGATTTCCTACCCTGGGCTCAGGGTGCTGTCGGGACATGAAAGTGTAAGCGCTTTCCAAATTCCTCTGGGATGACAAATTTTGGGTGCAGTGGGTGTGGTAGGGCCAAGGAGGGCAAGGGCAGGCCGTGGCTCTGAGCTGGTAGACAGGAGAGCCCAGGAAAAATATCCAAAGAAAAAAAATCAAAGCATTGGTAAAAAGCATTTCTGCACACTGCCATTTGTGTCCCAGCCCGTGCAGCACAGGAGCTCCTGCCTCTGCGGGGTGGATTTTGGGGAGGGGCTGTGATAACCTGCCGAATTTGGGCCAGGAATAATTAATTTATTGCTGCACTGGGAAAGAAAACAACCACCAGCAAACTGTCCTCAGCTCTTCGCTGATTAGGCTCGGATTTGCTGCTGGCCCCAGAGAGGCTGGGGAACACGGAGCTTTTCATTTGGGAACGTCACTTTTAAAGCCTTGAGTGAAGCGTTTGACTGTCACTTGTGTAGGGCAGTGTCACCGAGACACACAGAGCAATCACACGCAGACAAGAGATTTTCGCAGAGGTCCTTCCGATCCAGCTCCCAGCTGAGAGAGCGGAGAGAAGAAAAGAACCCCTTTGTTTATTTCTTACTTTTTATACATTTGTAGGTCTAGCAGAAGATTGGCTTTTTGGGGTTTCCACCCCTCAGCCTCAGTGGCCAGACCAATTGTCAGTTACAATTGTTTTCAGGTTAGAAATATGCAAACAAAGGACAGAGAATGAAAACCAAAGGATTTGTTTATGTTACATCTGTGGGAAAGGTAGAAGAACTGCTCTTAATATTGTACGATAACTAAAAAGATCTGACTCCATTTAAGAAAATCAAAAGGCTCAGAAAAACCAAGGTAACAGGGCAGGAATGGGGGCACAAGGAGAGGGGGAAGATTTCGAGAGAGAGAGAGAGAGAGAGAGGGGTCCCTTCCTCACAGCCCAGCATCCCAGGGAGCCCCTTGGCTTTGGGAAATGTGGCCATGGGACGGGACAAACCCGTGCTGGCAGCTCTGAGTGACAGTCGGGGACATCCCGGGGCTCTCCCCGCTCCCCCTGCTCGCTGTGACGGTGAATTCCCGCCGGGATGCTGCAGGACATCCGCAGGAGCCTTGGAAAGCTCAGCGGCAGGGGGCACCTGGGATTCAATGGAGCAGAGAAAACGCTGCTCTAACGAGGGGATGTTAATTAGAGCCCCAGTGTTTTGGCACCACGGGGGGATTAGACACGGCAGAGATCCACGCAGTCAGTCCTGGGAGCGGGATTTCCTCAGGGTCGGAGCAGCCCAGGCCACTGGGAATGCTGTGTCCTGGATTTCCCAGCTCCTGCAGCTTTCTTTCTCTCCGTGGTCGGAGGGGCGCAGGGAGAGGAGCTGTGCCCAGGAGGAGTTTTCCCGCACAGCAAATCCCTGGAAAGCAGGAGAGCAGAGTCCCCGGGGCGGTGACCCCGTGCAGGGGAGGCTGAGCCGTGTGACAGGGACAGCCTGGGGGTCACGGGGGGGCCGTGGCGTGGGGCCAGGGGATGGGGTGTCACCGGCAGCGCTCTCCCGCCCCTCCTCGTGCTCTTGGTGCTGGGTTAATCCGGGTTTGGTTTCACAAACACCTGGCAGCGCCGGTGGCACGGCTGGTGACGCGGCTGGTGACATCGGGAGCGTTCCTGCGTCCTGAGGCGGGAGCCAGGCGTTTTCCAGCTCCTCTGGGGGAAGGCAGAGCCCAGCCCTGGAAAGGGAGGGTGTGGGAAGCTGGCACAGCCAGCTGGGCAGAGGAAAAAAAGGGGGATTTGTGCCCTCAGCCTGCCCAGCCCTGCCCAAACAACGCGGGGCTGACGGCGGTGTCGGCTTCTTCCCAGCCTGGAAACGAAACTGGAGGTGATTTTAGACAAGAGGGGATCTTTATTGGAGGGGCCTCAGGGGCAGTCCACAGGAGCTCAGCCCCGTCCAGGGCTGAGTACGTTGTTACAGGCTTTAAGAAATTAGCACGATTGATAAAAAGCAGCCATTAATTAGGTACCTGGTGCAGTCCCCCCCAGGTCAGGCCCCTCCCCGGAGTCCCCTCTCTGCACTGTCCACGGAATGTGTCTCAAAGGGAATTGTTCTCAGCCGGGTTCCCAGGGAGAACCCCAAAGCCCGGGAGCCTTGTGCCCCTCAGGGCTCTGGAATTTCTGTCTTTTAGTCCCAGGGAAGGGCCATGGGAAAGCACCAGGAAAACAAATCACTGATACAGGAAATGACAGAGTACAGGTACATGTGCAAGGAACACAGGGAACATAGAAAATAAATAAATCTGGGAAAACAAATCACAGGTACAGGAAACTACAGAGTACAGGTACATGTGCAAGGAACACAGGGAACATAGAAAATAAATAAATCTGGGAAAACAAATCACTGATACAGGAAATGACAGAGTACAGGTACATGTGCAAAGAATACAGGGAACATAGAAAAGAGATAAAATCTGGGAAAACAAATCACTGATACAGGAGAGTACAGATACGTGTGCAAAGAACATAGGGAACATAGAAAATAAATAAATCTGGGAAAACAAATCACTGATACAGGAGGCTACAGAGCTATAGGTACATGTGCAAAGAACACAGGGAACATAGAAAAGAAATAAAATCTGGGAAAACAAATCAATTATACAGGAGGCTACAGAGCTGCAAATGTATGTGTAAGGAACCCAGGGAACATAGAAGAGAAATAGAATCTGGGAAAACAAATCACTGATACAGGAAACTACAGAGCTACAGGTACATGTGCAAAGAACACAGGGAACATAGAAAAGAGATAAAATCTGGGAAAACAAATCACTGATACAGGAGAGTACAGGTACATGTGCAAAGAACACAGGGAACACAGAAAAGAAATAGATCTGGGGAAACAAATCACGGGTACAATAGAGCTGCAAATGTATGTGTAAGGAACCCAGGGAATATAGAAGAGAAATAAAATCTGGGAAAACAAATCACTGATACAGGAGGCTACAGAGTACAGGTACATGTGCAAGGAATACAGGGAGCACAGAAAATAAATAAAATCTGGGAAAACTGATCACTGATACAGGAAACTACAGAGCTACAAATGTATGTGCAAGAAATACAGGGATAACACAGAAAAGAAAAAAAAACAGCTGGGAAAGCAAATCACTGATACAGGAGGCTGCAGGGCTACAGATATGTGTGCAAAGAACATAGGGAACACAGAAAATAAATAAAATCTGGGAAAACTAATCACTAATTACAATAGGCTGCAGAGCCACAAATGTGCAAAGAATACAGTGAAAGTAGAAAAGACAAAAAAGGGTGGGAGAATGAGTCATTAATACAGTAGTACGCTACCAAGCTACAGATACCCGTGCAAAGAATACAGGGAGAACACAGAAAAGAGATAAAATCTGGGAAACCAAATCACTAATACAACAGGCTGCAAAGCTCCAAACACATGCGCAGAGAATGCAGGGAACATAAAAACAGATAAAATCTGCGGCTCCCCGCCGGGTGCGATTCTGCTCCTTAGCCCGATTTTGCTGTGCCTGTCCACGGAAGACATCCCAGTCCTCACTTTGCCATAAACTCTTCCTGGAGCTGGCAGGATGTGTCTCTAAAAACGCTGGAAAATCCCTGACGCAGACGTTGTGGTTTATCTGGTTTTATGTGCGCGCACACGCGCCGCGCGTGTGTTCGCATACGAGCGCGAAAACCTCTCGCCCCTACAACCTCGGGGAGCTTCCGGGACGGTTTTCCAGGGAATTCCGACGTCCCTGACGAGCTGCTCTCCTCTCCCCCAGGGCAACGTGGTGCTGTGGAAGCCCAGTGACGCTGCCCTGCTCTCCAGCTACGCCGTCTACAAGATCCTGCTGGAGGCCGGGCTGCCCCCCAACGTGGTGCAGTTCGTGCCCTCGGACGGCCCCGAGTTCGGCGACGCCGTCACCAGCTCCGAGCACTTCTGCGGCCTCAACTTCACGGGCAGCGTGCCGTAGGTTGGGCACGGGCAGGGAGGGGGCTGGGGGCTGCTCGGGAGCTCCCTGGGAGCGCCAGGCCAGCCTTGGGAAGGGGGCTGCGGCCGGCAGGGCGCGCGGGCACGGGTACGGCAGAGTAAGGGGTTGGAGCCGCGGGTAAAAGGTGTCTGAGCAGGGCTTTTGTGCTGGGGGGAGAGTGGGTTTAGCTCGGGGGTGAAGTGGTTTTAGTTGTGGGTTAAAGTGGGTTTAGCTCTGGGGTAAAGTCGTTTTAGTTCTGGTGTTAAAGTGGTTTTAGTTCTGGGGTAAAGTGGTTATACTTCTGGGTTAAAGTGGGTTTAGCTCTGGGGTAAAGTGGTTTTAGCTCTTGGATAAAGTGGTTTTAGCTCTGGGGGTAAAGTGATTTTAGCTCTGAGGCTGAACTCAGGGCACAGGAGCAGCCAGAGTGGCAGTGACGCTCCAGGGACGCTCTGAGGCTGCTGCAAATGATACAAACAGTCAGGCTTTGCCCAAAAACCTCCTGTGTGGTGGGTGGGGTTTCTCCCCTGGGCTCTGGCTGTGTCCCGTGGGCTGTCAGAAGACCCTGGGTCCCCTCTCCGGGGCCAGGCCATGCTTGGGTGGGCAGGTGGGGAGCTCACAGCTCGGTGTGGAGCTCACAGCTCTGCGTGGAGCTCACAGCTCCGTGTAGAGCTCACAGCTCTGCGTGGAGCTCACAGCTCCGTGAGGAGCTCACAGCTCGGAGTGGAGCTCACAGCTGGGTGTGGAGCTCACAGCTCGGAGTGAGCTCACCGCTCTGTGTGGAGCTCACAGCTCTGTGTGGAGCTCACAGCTCCGCGTGGAGCTCACAGCTCGGAGTGGAGCTCACAGCTCGGAGTGGAGCTCACAGCTCCGCGTGGAGCTCACAGCTCTGTGTGGAGCTCACAGCTCCGCGTGGAGCTCACAGCTCGCAGTGGAGCTCACAGCTCAGAGTGGAGCTCACAGCTCGGAGTGGAGCTCTCAGCTCAGTGTGGAGCTCACAGCTCCGTGTGGAGCTCACAGCTCGGAGTGGAGCTCACAGCTCCGTGTGGAGCTCACAGCTCGGTGTGGAGCTCACAGCTCTGAGTGGAGCTCACAGCTCTGTGAGGAGCTCACAGCTCGGTGTGGAGCTCACAGCTCCGTGTGGAGCTCACAGCTCAGTGTGGAGCTCACAGCTCAGAGTGGAGCTCTCAGCTCGGAGTGGAGCTCACAGCTCGGAGTGGAGCTCACAGCTCGGAGTGGAGCTCACAGCTCCGTGTGGAGCTCACAGCTCGGAGTGGAGCTCACAGCTCAGTATGGAGCTCACAGCTCCGTGTGGAGCTCACAGCTCCGTGTGGAGCTCACAGCTCAGTGTTAGTGGCTGAGCCTCCTGCTGCGAGGCCATTTCCATTTTTATTGTTTTCCAGAGGAGGGTTTGTCACAGTAAGGCCTGGAGGGAAGGGGGGAAAGGGGAGGAACAGTAACTTCTGGATTCTCTTCCCTGCAACAGTTTTATTTCTAAAGCCCTGGAGCTGCTGTGTGGAGCCTTTGTTTGATACCTGTGCTTGCAGTCCCACTTCCCTGTGCAGGGCATCCGTTTTTAGGGTGATTCCCTGATTTCCCCTCAGGGCATCCCTTCTTTGGGAGGTTTCCCATCAGGACATCCCTTTTTTTAGGGGATTTCCCACCAGGTCATCCCTTTTCTTATTGGGTTTCCCTTCAGGACATCCCTTTTTTCATGAGTTTTCCCACCAGGGCATCACTTTTCGGGGAGTTTTCCCATCAGGATATCCCTTTTTCATGAGTTTTCCCACCAGGGCATCCCTTTTTTGGTTTCCCATCAGCACATCCCTTTTTTTAGCTTGTTTCCCACCAGGGCATCCCTTTTTTAGGGTGTTTCCCGTCAGGTCATCCCATTTTTTAGTGGATTTCCCTTCAGGTCATCACTTTCTTTAGGGTGTTTCCCTTCAGGTCATCCCATTTTTTTGGAGGGTTTCCCATCAGGCCATCCCACTTTTTTAGCAGGTTTCCCTTAAGATCATCCCTTTTTTTGGAGTGTGTCCCATCAGGTCATCCCATTTTTTTAGCAGGTTTCCCTTAAGGTCATCCCTTTTTTTGGAGTGTTTTCCATCAGGTCATCCCATTTTTTAGGGTGTTTCCCATCAGGTCATCCCCATTTTTTAGGGTGTTTCCCATCAGGTCATCCCCATTTTTTAGGATGTTTCCCATCAGGTCATCCCATTTTTTAGCAGGTTTTCCTTCAGGTCATTCCCTTTTTTGGGAGGTTTCCCTTCAGGACAGCCCTTTCTTTAAAGTGTTTCCCATCAGGTCATCCCAATTTTTAGTGGGTTTCCCATCAGGTCATCCCATTTTTTAGGGTGTTTCCCATCAGGTCATCCCTTTTTTTGGAGTGTTTCCCACCAGGTCATCCCATTTTTTAGTGGGTTTCCCATCAGGTCATCCCATTTTTTAGGATGTTTCCCATCAGGTCATCCCATTTTTTAGTGGGTTTCCCATCAGGTCATCCCTTTTTTTGGAGTGTTTCCCATCAGGTCATCCCATTTTTTAGTGGGTTTCCCATCAGGTCATCCCATTTTTTAGTGGGTTTCTCATCAGGTCATCCCTTTTTTTGGAGGGTTTCCCACCAGGGTATCCCTTTTTTTTTAGTGGGTTTCCCATCAGGTCATCCCCATTTTTTAGGGTGTTTCCCATCAGGTCATCCCCATTTTTTATCAGGTTTCCCATCAGCTCCCG
>NW_026690411.1:0-31517 GCF_015227805.2 Hirundo rustica | reverse complement strand
CTCAGCAGCCCAGATGGGTTTCCCTCTGCGCTGCCAGTTGGCCTTTTTCCAGCGATTCAGCCGTCCCCACAGAGCATTAGCTACCATCCACAAGTCGGTGTAGAGATAGAGTCTTGGCCACTTCTCTCGTTCGGCAATATCTAAAGCCAGCTGGATGGCTTTAAGTTCTGCAATCTGACTTGATCCACCTTGTCCCTCGGTAGCTTGTGCAACTCGTCGTGTGGGGCTCCAGACTGCAGCTTTCCATTTCCAGTTAGTGCCTACAATTCGGCAGGAACCATCAGTGAAAAGGGCATATTGTCTTTCAGTCTCCAGTAGCTCGTTATACGGTGGGGCTTCCTCGGCACGTGTCACTTCTTCTTCTTCTTCTTCTTCTTCTTCTTCTTCTTCTTCTTCTTCTTCTTCTTCTTCTTCTTCTTCAGATAATCCAAAAGTCTCACGTTCAGGCCAGTTGGTTATAATTTCCAGAATCCCAGGGCGATTCGGGTTTCCAATACGGGCGTGCTGTGTGATGAGGGCAATCCATTTGCTCCATGTGGTGTCAGTGGCATGATGCGTGGAAGGAACTTTTCCCTTGAACATCTACCCCAGCACTGGTAGTCGGGGTGCCAGCAGGAGTTGTGCTTCTGTGCCAATCACCTCTGAGGCAGCTTGAACTCCTTCATAGGCGGCCAAGATTTCTTTCTTTGTTGGAGTGTAGTTGGCTTCAGATCCTCTGTAGCTTCGGCTCCAGAATCCCAGTGGTCGGCCCCGAGTCTCCCCAGGCACCTTCTGCCAAAGACTCCAAGACAGGCCATTGTTCCCGGCTGCTGAGTAGAGCACATTCTTCACATCTGGTCCCGTCCTCACTGGGCCCAGGGCTACTGCATGAGCGATCTCCTGCTTGATCTGGGCAAAGGCTTGTTGCTGTTCAGGGCCCCAGTGGAAATCATTCTTCTTGCGGGTGACCAGGTAGAGAGGGCTCACAATCTGGCTGTACTCAGGAATGTGCATCCTCCAGAAGCCTATAGCGCCTAGGAAAGCTTGTGTCTCCTTTTTGCTGGTTGGTGGGGACATTGCAGTGATCCTATTGATGACCTCAGTGGGAATCTGCCGCCGTCCATCTTGCCACTTTACTCCCAGGAACTGGATTTCTTGAGCCTGTCCCTTAACTTTACTTCGCTTAATGGCAAAACCAGCTTTCAGCAGAATCTGGATGATCTTCTCTCCTTTCTTGAAGACTTCCCCTGCTGTATTGCCCCATACATTGATGTCATCAATGTACTGTAGGTGTTCAGGAGCCTCACCCTTTTCCAGTGCAGTCTGGATCAGTCCATGGCAGATGGTGGGGCTGTGTTTCCACCCCTGGGGCAGTCAGTTCCAGGTGTACTGTACACCCTTCCAGGTGAAGGCAAACTTGGCCCTGCAGTCTGCTGCCAAAGGAATGGAGAAGAAGGCATTGGCAATATCAATGGTCGCATACCACTTTGCTGCCTTGGACTCCAGCTCGTACTGAAGCTCCAACATGTCTGGCACAGCAGCGCTTAGGGGTGGGGTGACTTCATTCAGAGCACGGTAATCCACTGTCAGTCTCCATTCTCCACTGGACTTATGCACTGGCCATATAGGGCTGTTGAAAGGTGAACGAACCTTGCTGACCACCCCTTGGCTCTCCAGTTTACGAATCATCTCATGGATGGGAATCACAGAGTCTCTGTCGGTGCAGTATTGCCAATGGTGTACTGTTGTTGTGGCGATTAGTACCTGTTGTTCTTCAACTCTCAGTAGTCCCACAGCACAGGAGTCATCTGAGAGACCAGGCAAAGTATTCAAGTTGTCTGATGTCTTCTGTCTCTACAGCAGCTATCCCAAAAGCCCAACGATATCCTTTTGGGTCTTGGAAATATCCATTTCTGAGATAGTCTATGCTGAGGATGCATGGGGCCTCTGGGCCAGTCACGATGGGGTGTTTTTGCCACCCATTCCCGGTTAAACTCACTTCGGCCTCCAATACAGTCAGCTGCTGGGACCCTCCTGTCACCCCAGAAATAGAAATGGATTCTGTTCCTACATACCTTGATGGCATCAGGGTACATTGGGCACCAGTGTCAACCAAAGCCGTATATTTTTGTGGGTCAGATGCGCCAGGCCATCAGATCCAGACAGTCCAATAGATCCGATTGTCCCTTTCCTCTACCTGGCTAGAGGCAGGGCCCCCCTATTCCTGGTCATGGTACACGTTGCTCTCTTCCTGTAAATATGTTCCTGAGGTCCCTTCAAGAGGATCAGTCATATCATCCTTCCTATATCATCTGGAGTTCTGTGCCTGAGAGACTGGAGCAGTGTTGGCTCTAGATGAGCTCTTCGTGGTAGGTGTCTCTCTCTTCAGTTCACGTACCCGGGCTGCTAAGGAGGAGGTGGGTTTTCCATCCCACTTCCTCATGTCTTCTCCATGCTCCCGAAGAAAAGACCAGAGGTTACCCCATGGAGTGTATCCTCTCTCCCTGGCTGGTGGATACCTGCTCCTAATGGCAGAGACTCTTGTTGGTTCTGGCGAGATGTGGTAAATTTTTTCCTTAAGTTCCTTTTTCAGTTTCTGATGGCCCTCTTCAATCAAACTCCAGACTTGCTCAGCCAGCCTTGTTTCCACGGATGAGACATGGGTATGAAACGGGGCGGTGACAGTGTCCTCGTAAATTCTTAGTTTATTGACCAAGACACCCACCTTGTCCTCACCTTCCCTCCAATGCAGCATTGCCAGGTAACGGGAGTACATCTCTGGTCCAAGCCGTGCGAATCTCAACCACATCTGCGATGTGCACTGGACATCATCTGGGCTTTTAGGAAATCTCTCATCTTCTGAGAAAATGATCTCCAGCACAGCCAGTTCCCCCAGGCATCGGATACCTTGTTCCATTGTGCTCCATTTTCCTTGGTGCACCTGGAGGTCTTCTTTACAAAGGTATCTGTCCCTCACTCTTGTTAGCAGTCGCTGCCAGAGGCTGAGAGTTTGTTGGGTTCTCCCGATCCCCTGGTCAATGACCACATCCCGGGACAGCGATCCCAGTTGCCTGGCCTCACTTCCATCCAGAATGGTGTCATTGGCTGCAGCGTCCCAGATGCGGAGCAGCCAGGTCAGGATGGACTCGTTTGTCTGGCGGGTGAATTCCCTCCGCAGGTCACGCAGTTCACCCAGGGATAGAGAGCGGGTGATGATCTCTGGCTCTGTCTCTTCTGCTGGGTGCAAAGGTCCTGCCACATCCTCATCAGTCACTATGCGGACTCATTTGCTCTTTGATTTCTTCTTCTGAACAGGGGCAACTGCCACTGGTTTAGGTTGTTCTGCTTCAGTGACAGTTTGTGTGGAGATGCTGATGGCAGCTTTGGTTTTTTTCTCCTCTGTGACAGCTTGTGTAGACACTGACACTGTTGCTTTGTGTTGTGTTCCTCTGAGGAATGGTTTTTCCCCTCAGAGTCCCCCTGAAACCTGTGCTATGTAGTTCAACCCTTTTTCCCTATCATACCTACTCCTGACCCTATTGGCTCAGGGCCAATATCTTTCCTTGGCCAAAAACTAGATATACCCCTGTTTCTTCCTGGTTCTCTCTCTCTCTCCTCGGCCTCCTGGAACATCACATCGAGAATAAAGCTTGGACGGAAGCTGGGGGTGAGAGCCACTCTTTTGAAATCTCTATTCTGTCTCTCTGAAATATATTTCCCTAAAACCCCTGAATAACTGAGCTAGCGAGAGCCGGGGGGTGGCTAGAGGGAAGTATATTTTCAGTTGGCCCCCAACGTCGGTTTGTTATGAAATATTAATAAGCCCACGCATGAAGAGGGACTCCCTATTTAAGGGGTTAATAATCTCTTTGGGAGGCACAACTACCTGGCCCCTATCGGCTGTTTTCGAGCAGCTCGGGGTAGCAGGACAAGGTCGGGAGTTCGCTTTTACTACAAAAGTGAATCGACCTTAGACAGAAAACCCTGACGTTGCAACACGTGCTGCGGGGTTCGCTAGAAGATCCCTATAGCTTAATAGTGAGAGGGCTTTAGGACCCTGCGCCGGAGTGTGTTGCGTAACGCGGTTTGAAATTTTTTCTCTGCGGAACGGCTGAGTTCTGTGTACTGGGGAGAACCGCGCGTTTTTGGGGTGGGCTAGCTACGGGAGGGTCCCGGGACAGAAGCCGGCACCGGGACACCCCCCTGCCCGTGTCCCCGCAGTCGGGAGAAGCGGCCAGAGACGGCCGCCCCGAGCCGCGGCCAGCCCGCCTTGCCCCTGATACCTCGGGAGCGAGCGGGACGCAGCGGCGTCTTTGGTTTTTCACGTCAGGGGTTAAGATTTTTCGAACAGTTTGCTTTTAAAACATCAGAAACATGGGCATACGTTTATCGAGAAATCAAAAGAGTGCTTTTAAACAACTTAAAAACATTACAACAGATCTAAAATTTCCAAATAAGCTCTTAATCAAATTTATTTCCTGGCTGTCAGCTGAGATTCCAGACAGTACTCTACAAGATATAAATTCTGTTTCATTTTGGGATGATGTGGGAAAATTAATAACTTTAAAAGTTGAAAATGGGGAAAACAAAATTTCTTCATTTATTCCAATATTCTTACAAGTACGCAAGAAACTGTTAGAAGCAGAAAACAGCAGACAGCCATGCAAAACCTCTCAGCAATACCCTGTTTCCGAGAAGCAGGGATTCCCTGATTCCATACTGGATTCTGCTCCTCAAACCCACCCATCGTCCTTATACCCTCCTCTCCCACCTGTTTTCCCTCAGCAAGATGCAATTTTTTCCTCTCGGAGCTCTAGCCACGTGGATGAGACCCTCGGGGGTTCGCACCATGCGGTCAGCCCTGATGGCAGACGGCGTTGCATTCCTCCTTCCCACTATCCCTTCTTCCCCCCACTTCCCGCCCCGACCCCATATCTCTCACCCAATCCCCCACCCCACCCTTCTCCCCAGTGCCTCCCCCTCCCTCCCAGCGGCCGCGCGAAGGGGGAGAGGGGAGGGTCCCTTGCAATCACTACTCCCAGCGCGGATGGGGAGATAGATAATGCAGCCCGCAGCAGCGGAGTCGGGGGGGGTGGCCCCCCTGTTGCAAGGGCTAAGGGGCAGCCTAGCCTGGGGCCCCAGGGGAGGAGGGAGGAACTGCCTGTTGCTGGACCCCAGGGGAGGAGGGAGGAACTGCCTGTTGCTGGATCCCAGGGGAGGAGGGAGGAACTGCCTGTTGCTGGACCCCAGGGGAGGAGGGAGGAACTGCCTGTTGCTGAATCCCAGGGAGGGGGTGGGACAACACCCTCGAGCTGCCTCGGCAATAGAGAAGCAGCAGGATTTTTAGCAACTCATAATAACGATCAGCAGGGCATTCCATCTGTGGCCCCTGTAGTATATGTAGGTAAAAGACACGTGCGTAGAGAGTATTTGCCTTTTTCATACCAAGATAAAAAAGAGCTGTGTAAAATGCAGAAACAATTTGGGAGATCCAGTGAAATATTTAAGGGCATGATGAAAGCTACCTTCAATTCAAATGAGATGGTACCCAGTGACATTAAAGATTTATTCAGATGCCTATTAACTCCCTCAGAGTATGACCTATGGGAAGGATTATGGAAAAAAGCTTTGAAAACAGTATTGCAGGAAATTCAGCAAACTCCTGATGCTCAGGACAGCGATCACAATGACATCACACATGATCATTTGTGTGGTGAAGGTGATTTATCTAGTGCGAATGAGCAAATTCGGTTGTTATCCAAGTCAGTTTTAGATAAGATCTGTAATGCTGCAGAAAAGACTTTTTATCAGATTCCATCACCTGAGATAAAGAACAGTTATGTTAACATTAAACAGTTTCCTTCAGAGAATTTCTTGCAGTTTGTGGACCGTCTGAGAAGTCAAGTGGAAAGACAAGTGCAAGACCCAGTGGTACAGGCAGAATTGATTAAGGAGATGGCGCAGAGGAATGCTAATGAGACCTGTCGTAGAATCATTCTTAGCCTTCCCCTTGACCCATCACCTAGTCTCGCACAGATGATAGAAGCCTGTACCACGAGAGCAGAACTTTTCAGTGCACCTGAAAGGAATCCAGGGCTGACACACCCAAAGCCTGTGGCAGCTGCAGCACCAGGAGCAAGGAGGCAACTGATGTCATCAGACCAGCTGCAGCACATCATCTGCCACCACTGCAAAAGGCCAGGACACTTCGCCAAGGCCTGCCCAGAAAACCAGAAACGCAAGTCAAAAAATCAAAAAAACTGAATTCACAGCGCGGCCCAGATTTTATCTCCTTGACGCGCCAAGAAAGAAATTTACAAGGCCAAACCGTGACAAATGTCTCTCTCTTAACAAAAAAGGGGGAGGGCAGGTTGCAGGGTGTGGGGGTACAGAAAAATAAAAATGTCAAATGTTCAACTAACAATGTATGGCAGCCGCGAGGCCGATATAGGCTCGTGACTACCAAAGGTTTTCATTTCAGATCTACTGATTGGACAGTAATTACAGTGGACCTGCAAAACATTTCACAGGACATGAAGGTTAACCACATGGAACCGAACAGTGAGTATTTTGTTATTGGGGACACAGCACACACACCCTTGGAGGTGGAGGTAGCTCCCATGACCATTAAGGGAAAGATAGCAGGCCTCACACTGTTGGCACGCTGCATGCACCCACCATTCTACCTGACAGAGGGGCAAGTCCTTGCCCAGGCCATTCCTGTTCCGGCTGAGGTCCTAGCGGATGGAAAATCACCGGAAGTCTACTGGGCAGAGGTGGTGGGGGAGAACAAACCTTCTCTGGCATGTAACTTAGCCCATGGGTCAGACCGCCTCCATGTGGAGGGGGTGCTCGACTCCGGCGCAGACATTACCGTTATACCTGAGAGCATGTGGCCATCACATTGGGAGTTGCAACCTGTGGCAGGCAAACTTCAGGGCATAGGAGGAATCACAATGGCAAAAATCTCAAAAAACATAGTGCAAATTGAGGGACCTGATGGGAAATTGGCAAATGTCCGTCCATTCGTTGCTGATTATAAGGCTCCCTTATGGGGGAGAGACACCGTGTCACAGTGGGGAGTCCAATTGGTCATTCCTAAGACACCCCAGGATTTTTAGAAATAGCCACTGTGGAGCGCCCTACCCACAAACTAAAGTGGTTGGACAATAAGCCAAGATGGGTAGCACAGTGGCCATTGAGTAAAGAGAAGCTCAAGGCGCTTGAGGAGCTTGTGGAGGAGCAGGTGGCTCAAGGTCACCTAGAAGAAACAACAAGCCCCTGGAATTTCCCAGTCTTTGTAATAAAGAAACCGGGAAAGGACAGGTGGAGGTTGCTTCATGACCTCCGAGAAATAAACAAAATTATAGAGGACATGGGACCACTCCAACCAGGGATGCCCTCTCCAACAATGCTCCCTCGAGATTGGCAATTGGCTGTTTTAGATATCAAAGATTGTTTCTTCCAAATTCCTCTACACCCAGAAGATGCCCCACGGTTTGCATTCTCGGTTCCTACCATTAATCGAGAAGCCCCAATGAAGAGATATCACTGGAAAGTACTTCCCCAAGGTCTGAAATCTAGTCCTTTCATATGCCAACAGTACGTAGCCTCACTACTGTCACCAGTACGTGCCAAGAGAAAGGATGCCATCATCCTTCACTACATGGATGATCTACTCGTGTGTGCCCCCAATGACTCTATACTCCAACACACGCTTGACCTAGTGGTTAAGGTTTTAACCTCTGCTGGATTTCAATTGCAGGAAGATAAAGTTCAAAGGATGCCACCTTGGAAGTACCTGGGTCTACAAATAGCTGCAAAGACCATTGTTCCACAGAAATTGGAAATTGAGTGTAATCCCAAAACCTTAGCAGATCTCCACTCCTTGTGTGGGTCTTTGAATTGGGTAAGACCTTGGCTAGGCCTCACAAATGAAGATTTAGACCCTCTCTTCAATTTATTGAAGGGGGAGAGGGAGCTGGTTTCTCCCAGGGTACTGACCCCAGAGGCAAAGACAGCAATCGAAAAAGTACAGAAGGCCTTATCAGAGGCAGGCTCATCGATGTGAGCCAAACATACCTTTCCAATTCATTGTTCTAGGAAAACTGCCACATTTGCATGGTTTGATTTTTCAATGGATCGAAGGGCAGAGAGATTCACTCTTGATCATAGAGTGGGTCTTCCTCTCTCACCAAAGATCCAAGACCATCACTGAGCCACAAGAATTGATAGCTCAACTGATTCGGAAGGCAAGGGTGAGATTGTGTGAGCTGGCTGGTTGTGACTTTACATGTATTCACCTTCCGGTCAAACTTTCTAAGGAGGGAAGGAACTCTCCCAAGAGATTGACCAAAGAGATGTTTGAGCATTTGCTCCAGAGCAATGCCAGTCTCCAATTGTCTCTGGACAGCTACAGGGGACAAATATCAGTCCATGCCCCGTCTCACAAGTTGCTCAATGAGGAATTCTACCTCATTCCTCGTGAGAAGAGGAGTCGGAGACCACTCAAGGCTCTCACAGTGTTCACGGACGCATCCGGGGCTTCCCACAAGTCGGTGATGACTTGGAGAAATCCTCAGACTCAGCGTTGGGAAGCTGATGTGGAGTTTGTGGAGGGATCCCCCCAAGTGGCTGAACTAGCTGCAGTGGTAAGAGCCTTTGAGAAGTTCTCGGAACCAATTAATTTGGTAACAGACTCTGCTTACATGGCAGGGGTAGTGTCCAGAGCGGAGCAGGCTGTGCTCAAAGAAATTGACAATGAGCATCTCTTCAGATTGCTTTCAAAGCTAATTTATTTAATTTCTCATCGAGAACATCCGTTCTATGTGATGCATGTAAGATCACACACGGATTTGCCAGGTGAAATTGCAGAGGGGAATCGTCAGGCAGATTCCCTTGCTGCACCTGTTGAAAATGCACGTCTCCCTGATATCTTCCAACAGGCAAAGCTGAGTCACCAACAATACCATCAGAATGTGCCAGGCCTGATCCGTCAGTTCCAGCTAACACGGAGCCAGGCTCGAGCCATTGTGGCCACCTGTCCCAACTGCCAGGTCCAAGCGATGCCATCGATGGGTATGGGAGTTAACCCCCGGGGCCTTGGCAGTTGTGAGGTATGGCAGACAGACATCACACACATTCCTAGTTTTGGACACCTCAAATATGTTCATGTAAGCATTGACACACATTCAGGTGCAGTGTATGCCTCTGCCCATGCAGGGGAAAAGACTGAACATGCCAAGAAACACCTAGTGCAAGCTTTTTCAGTGTTGGGGATTCCAAAAGAAATCAAAACTGATAACGGCCCAGCGTACACGTCCAAGGGGTTCCTGGAGTTTCTCCAGCAGTGGGGAGTGGAACATAAAACTGGCATCCCTCACTCCCCCACAGGTCAAGCTGTGGTTGAGAGAGCACATCAGACACTCAAACAGGTCCTGGCTAGACAGAGTAGTACAACTGTGTGGATGTCTCCACATGAGAAACTCTGCAAAGCCATGTTTACCATCAATTTTCTGAACTGTTCATTTGAAAACATGAGTCCACCAGTGGTACGCCATTTTAACAGTGGCAATCAGTTCAAATTGTCTCAGCGTCCACCAGTCATGATTAGGGATCCAGAAACTTGGGAAACCAAAGGTCCCTATGAGCTCGTGACCTGGGGTCGTGGCTATGCGTGCGTGGCCACTCCCTCAGGCCCTCGGTGGATTCCCCAGAAGTGGGTGAAACCTTTTGTCCCTAAAAATCCAGCTCCAGCAGAAGGGGATAAGAGGCAAGTAGCCGTTGCATCCAAAAGAAGACGCCGCCGGATGGAAGAAAAAGAATCTTCCTAGATGTGGACTCCTTCCAGCAGAAACAGAAACTTTTAACATGTTTTAAAAATGTTTGTTTTTCTTTTTAGAGAAAGCCTACCTCACACTCAACCCTGTGATGAACCCCATACAAGTTGTCATCTTGTTGTTGCTGAACAGTCTGGCAACTGCATGGATCATCCCTCAGCCATGTCAAAATGTCTGGGTGACCCTGGCACAGACACTTCCGCAGGAAAACATATGTTTGTCCACTGCATCAACAGAGAATCCTATGTCCACCTGTCTGGTAGGAATTCCATTATGGGCAGGAATTCTGTCTCGGCTTTTAGGAGGGCCATGTACCATAGGGCGGTTGTCCGTATTGACACCCAACCAAACTTTAATTGGTGAATGGACTCATAAAAACAAATCGGCAAACAAAATTCAAAAGAGAAGTGCTGACCAATTGGATCCAAATTGTAATTCAGAAATTTTTCATTGGGCCAAGTCAAAAAGAGTCGCTGTGTCCCTGTTCCTTCCGTGGGTCGCAGCAGCTAAAGCTCTAAGTGAATTGAGCCATCTAGAGTGCTGGGTAGTCAAACAGGCAAATTTAACGTCTACCGCCATCAGCTCTCTCCTAGAAGATGAGGAAATTACCAGACAGGCCACTCTCCAGAACCGTGCTGCTATAGATTATCTCTTGTTACTTCATGGACATGAATGCCAAGAATTTGAAGGACTGTGTTGCCTAAACCTGACCTCGAAGGCTCCAAACATCCATGCTGCCATTCAAAGCATGAACAGCTTGATCGGACAAGTGAAGCAAGAATCTGAGGACTGGATCAAAGAACTGTGCAAAGGCTGGGGACTTACAGGGTGGTGGACTTCTATAGTTAAAACAATTTTGTTATTTCTTGTTATTCTTTTCCTTGTAACAATAGCGTTCGGGATACTACGCTGTTTGATTTTCAAGGCTATCAATAGTCTCATACCTTCTACCTCAGAAGTCAACCACATAGAGTTGGCAAACCTAAAGCAGGTTGGCTCCCCCACCAATTGTAATTGGTGGGAAAACCCACATTCCGTGTAACCTAATGTTCTTCTTCTAATGATCTTAAACAAAAAAGGGGGAGATGTTGTGTTCCTCTGAGGAATGGTTTTTCCCCTCAGAGTCCCCCTGAAACCTGTGCTATGTAGTTCAACCCTTTTTCCCTATCATACCTACTCCTGACCCTATTGGCTCAGGGCCAATATCTTTCCTTGGCCAAAAACTAGATATACCCCTGTTTCTTCCTGGTTCTCTCTCTCTCTCCTCGGCCTCCTGGAACATCACATCGAGAATAAAGCTTGGACGGAAGCTGGGGGTGAGAGCCACTCTTTTGAAATCTCTATTCTGTCTCTCTGAAATATATTTCCCTAAAACCCCTGAATAACTGAGCTAGCGAGAGCCGGGGGGTGGCTAGAGGGAAGTATATTTTCAGCTTTGTTTTTGGTTCCTTTCTCCTCTGTGACAGTCTGCATAGATGCGGTTCCTGTTTCCTCTATGACAGTTTGTGTAGACACGGATGCCGTTGTTTTGCATTTATTTCTTTTTCCCTCTTCCTCAAGGAGACGCTGCACTACCCCATGTAGTGTTTGATTTCTAAGCATGGTGCAGGCTGTGCAGAGAAGACAAAGCAGAACTAACAACAATATTATGCTGTCCTTGGCACCTAGAGAGAACTCAATACTTCTGAAAACTGCTGTGCCAGGCCTAAAAGACTAGAAAAAATCATTCTTTACCCCTCCCCACATGGGCTGGGTGTGATTGTTGAGAGCCCAGATGTAGCATTCTGGACCAGGACAAGAAAACAAAATAGAGTATATATTCCGAATGATGCTCATTGCCTCAGAGGTTATTATAAAATAAGCATAATAGATGAATAAAGCAATTTTGGTACCATACCCTGGTCTACATATGAGCATTAAGACCGGCAAATACTGCCCCATATGTGGGAAAATGTAGAGAGCTAGGTATAAGATATATGAAAGTATGTTGAGCATCATAGCGGATAGCTGTTTTTTTTTTTTTCTTCTCACTACAAAATTGTAATTCTGACTTTTCTCAGTACCTCCTGCCCCACGCTGGGCACCAAAAAATTTATCTCAAAGAAACTACTCCCAAAGAAACTACTCCTCAAAAAACTGCTGGGCAAGAAAATACTCCCCAAGACACCACTAGGTAAGAAACTACTCTCCAGAAAATATTCACCAAGAAATGACTCTCCAATAAACTAGTGTGCAAGAAACTACTGGGCAAAAAACTGATCTGCAAGAAACTCCTGGGCAAGAAACTCTTCCCCAAGAAACAACCGGGTAAGAAATTTCTCTACAAGAAACTACTAGGAAAGAAACTTCTCCCCAAGAAACTACTGGGCGAGGAACTACTGTGCTAGAAACTACTCCTCAAGAAGCTACTGCCCAAGAAAGTACTAGGCAAGAAACTACTCCCCAAGAAACTACTCCACAAGAAAATACTGGGCAAGAAACTACTGCCCACAAAAGTACTCCCCAAGAAACTACTTCCCAAGAAACTACCCCCAAGAAAATACTGGGCAAGAAACGACTCCTCAAAAAACTAATTCCCCAGGAACTACTCCCCAAGAATCTACTGGGCAAGAAATTACTCCCCAAGATAATATTGGGCAGCACACTACTAGGTAAGAATCTACTGCCAACTAAATGAATCCTCAAAAAACTACATGCCAAGGAAATACTGGGCAAAAACATGCTCCCTAAGCAACTACTCTATAGAAAATATTGGGGAAGAAACTTCTCCGCAAGAAACTACTGGGCAAGAAACTACTGCCAAGAATCTAATCCTCAAGAAAATACTGAGCAAGAAAATACTGCCCAAGAAACAGCTTCCCAAGAAACTACTCCCGAAGAAAGCACTCCCCAGGAAAATACTGGACAAGAAACTACTCACTAAAAAACTACTTCCCAAGAAATTACTCCACAAGAATCTACTGGCAAGAAACTACTCCCCAAGAAAATATTCCCCAAGAACTACTGGGCAAGAAACGACTGGGCGAGAAACTACTCCTGAAGAAACTACTTGGCAAGCAACTACTGGGCAAGAAACTATGGGAGAAGAAACTGCTTCACAAGAAACTACTGCCAAGAAACTACTCCCCAAAAAACTACTTGTCAAGAAACTACTGCCCACAGAAGTAGTCCCCAAGAAACCACTGGGCAAGAAACTACTGCGCAAAAAACTAAGAAACTACTCCCTGGGAAACTGCTTCCAAAGAATCTGCTGGGCAAAAAAACTACTCCCCAAGAAAGTACTGGGCAAAAAACTACGGGGAAAGAAACTACTTTCAAAGAAGCTACAGCCAAGAAACTACTCCCCAAGAATCTACTGCCAAGAATCTACAGCTCAAGAAGCCACTGGGAAAGCAACCACTGGGCAAGAAACAACTTGGCAAGAAACTACTTCCCAAGAAAATACTCCGGAAGAATCTACTGGGCAAAAAACTACTCACCAGGAAAATAGTCCCCAGGAAACTACTTCTGAAGAAACTACAGGGCAGGAAAGTACTCTGCAAGAAACTACTGGGCTGGAAACTCTTCCCCAGAAAACTATACGGCAGGAAACTACTGGGTAAGAAACTATTGCCCACAAAAGTACTGCCAAAAAAACTACTGGGTAGGAAACTAATTCCCATGAAACTACTCCCCAAGAAACAACTGTCCCAGGAACTATACCCCAAGAAACTACTGGGCAAGAAAATACTGGGCGAGAAACTACAGGGCGAGAAACTACTCCCCATGAAACTACACTGCAAGAAATGATTGGGCAAGAAACTTCTGGGCAAGAAAGTACTGGGCAAGAAAGTACTGGGCAAGAAACTACTCCCCAAGAAACCATTCTCTAAGAAACTACTGGTCAAGAATCTACTCCCCTAGAATCTACTGGCAAGAAACTCCTGGGCAAGAAACTACTCCCCAGTATTAGGCAAGAAACTACTAGGTAAGAAACTACTGCCCACAAAACAACACACAAAAATCTACCAGGCAAGAAAATACTGGACAGGAAGCTACTCCCCAGGAACCTACTTCTGAAGAAACAACTGGGCAAGAAACTACTCCACAAGAAACTACTGGGCTGGAAACTACTGGGCAAGAAACTACTGCCCACAAAAGTACTGCCCAAGAAACTACTGGGTAGGAAACTACTCATCAAGAAATTACTCCCCAAGAAACTACTGTCCCAGGAACTACTCCCCAAGCAAGCACTGGGCAAGAAACTTCTGCCCAAGAAACAGCTGGGCAAGAATCTACTTCCCATGAAACTACTGGCCAAGAAACTACTCCCCAAGATGCTACTACGCAAGAAGCTACTGGGCAAGAAACTAGTCCCGAAGAAACTACTGGGAAAGAAACTGCTGGGCAACAAACATCTGGACAAGAATCAACTCTCCAAGAAGCTACTCAGCAAGAAACTACTCCCCAGGAAACAACTGGGCAAGAATCTACTCCCCAAGAAATTATTGGCGAAGAAATTACTCCCCAGGAAACTACTGGGCAAGAAATACCCCTCAGAAAACTACTGGGCAAGAAACTATTCCCCAAGAAACTACTCCTGAAGAAACCACTGGGCAAGAACCTACTGGGAGAGAAACAATGTGGAAAGAAAGTACTTCCCAACAAACTACTGCTAAGTAGCTTCTTGTAACTTCTAAGTAACTTCTCCCCAAGAAACTACCTGTCAAAAAACTACTGCCCACAGAATTGGTTCCCAAGAAACCAGTGGGCAAGAAACTACTCCATAAGAAACAACTGGGGAAGAAACTATGCCACAAGAAACTACTGGGCAAGAAACTTCTCCCCAAGAAACTACTGCCAGAAAACTACTGTGCTACAAACTACTGCCCAAGAAACTACTGCCCAAGAAACTACTCCCTAGAAACTACTGGGCAAGGGTCTACCCCCAAAGAAACTTCAGGGCAAGAAATTTCTGGCCAAGAAACATCTGGGCCAGAAACTACTCCCCAGGAAACTCCTGGGCAAGAAATTACTGGCAAGGAAACTACTGGGCAACAAACATCAGGGCAAGAAAATACTCAGCAAGAAACTACTGAGCAAGAAACTGCTCCCCTGAAAAATACCCCCCCAAGAAGATATTGGGCAGGAAACTACTTCCAAAAAGACTAATTCCCAAGAAACTCCCCAACAAGAATCTACAGGGCAAGAAACTTCTCCTTAAGATAAGATTTGGCAAGAAATTACTAGGTAAGAAATTATGGGGCAAGAAACTACTCCCTAAGAGACTACAACCCAGGAAACTACTCCCCAAGAAGTACTGGGCAAGAAATTACTCCCGAAGAAACTGCTAGGCAAGAAAGTACTGGGCAAAAATCCAGCTGTAGGAGAATCTCATCCAGTGCTGGAAAAGAGACTTAAGCACTAGCTTCTTTGTGTGCTGGAAAAACAGAAAATGAACAGGGCTTGTGCATGGAGCAAAGTGACAAAGCACAAGCAGACAAATCGAAAGCTGAGTGCAGTCAGTGTTCTCTAGACAAAATGCAGCTTTTAGTTCTTTAGAGCTCTGACATGGAAAAGTAGAAAACAGATAGAAATATCTTTGCTCTGGCTGCTGCAGACATGGAAAACTCCAGCTGTAGCAGAATCTCATCAAGAGCTGGAAGAAGGCAGGAAAGTTGCTCCAGTATCATCTTTGCTAGCTGAGGAAACAGAAAGTGAACATGACTTTTGCATGGAACAAAGCAACAAAACACACAAAGTGAGAGCTGAGTGAAGTCTGCTCTCTCTGCAAAACAGGGCTTTTAGTTCAGACCAGCTCTGTAAAAGTCTTTCCAGCTCTCTTTACAGAGCTGGCAAGAACTGAAGAGCTTTAAAGCTGTTACAGAACCAAAAAGAGCTGTAAAGCTCATGCTGCTGCAGACACGAAAAACTCCAGCTGTAGCAGAAGCTCATCCAGGGCTGGAAAATGCAGGTAAGTTGCTTCAGTAGCTTAAAACAGAAAACCAATTGGGCTTGTGGACTGAGCAACCCAACAAGCACAAGCACACAAAGCAAAAGCTGAGTGCAGTCAGTGTTCTCACTGCAAAAAGCAGTCCTTAACACTTCTGACATAAAAAAGTATCAAATATACAGCAACGCCTTTCCTCTTGCTGCTGTAGAAATGGAAAACTCCAACTGTAAGAGAATCTCATCCAATGATGGAAAAGGCAGAAAAATGTAGCAGTACCTTCTTTGCTGGCTGGAAAAAGTGAAATGAACAAGGCGTGCACACCGAGCAAACCGACAAGCACAAGCACACAAACGGAGAGCTGAGCACAGCGTTCTTGCTGCAAAATGAAGCTCGTCGCTCTTTGCAGCCCTGCCATGGAAATAGAGCAACCAGCGATCAGCGCCTATGCTCTTGGTGCTGCAGACATGGAAAACACACACTGGATCACCTGCAAATCCTAGAGTACAGGAAGTAGCAGGAAATATGATGCAGTAGTAGGCCCCCAAAAAGAAAGCATTCCTTTTAGGAAAGGGAATGAAATCTTGAATACAGAGAACAAAGTATAAGAAACACTCAGGAAAAAAAGATATGATGGGAAAGAGTGTGAATGAAAACAACTGAGAAAATTTGGAACAGGAGGGATTGAGACCAAATGGACTGAGATGAAATGAAGGGGAGTGGAAAAAAACAATACCTCCAAAGTACTCCTATTCAAATGCTGAAATCAGGCAAGAAAGGTAAATAAAATAAGGAGTGGAAAAGAGATTGAAGACATGCACATTTAAAATGAAAAAGGGAAAAATTTGAAAGCACGTTTAAAGCAAAAAATGAATGGGATCACAAGAAGTGCAGGGAAAGGGAAGGAAGCCTGCCCAATTATTTCTTCAATGAAATCTTGAAAAGGGAGAACAAAGTCTAACAAACACTCAGGAAAGGAGATATGATGAGAAACAGGGCAAATGAAAAAAACCGAGAAAATATGGAACTGGAGGGATTGAGACCAAATGGACAGGGCTGAAATGAGGGGCAGTGAAAAGGACCAACACTTGCCAAAATTACTCCAATCCAAATGCTGACATCAGGCAAGAAAGGTAGAGAAAAAAGGAGAGGAAAAGGAATTGAAGACATGCAATCATAAAATGAAAATGGGAAAATTTTGAAAGCACATGAAAAGCAAAAAGTTTATGGCAATACCAGAAGTGCAGGGAAAGCGATAGAAGGTTGCCAATTAATCTTCAATGAAATCTTGAAAAGAGAGAACAAAGTCTAACAAACAATCAGGAAAGGAGATACCATGAGAAAAATTGCGAATGACAACAATACAAAAAATTTGGAACTGGATGGATTGAGACCAAATGGACTGAGATGAAATGAGGGGCATTGAAAGGGATGAATACCTGCCAAAATTATTCCTATTCAAATGCTGACATCAGGCAAGGAAGGTCAGTGAAAAAGGAGAGGAAAAGGAATTGAAGACAAGAAATTGTAAAATGAAAAAGGAAAAATTTTGAAAGCAGGTGAAAAGAAAAAAGTAAAGGATGACCAGAAGTGCAGGGGAAGGGATGGAAGCTTGCCCAATTAATATTCAATGAAATCTTGAAAAGAGAGGACAAAGTCTAACAAACTATCCAAAAAGGAGATATGATGAGAAAAATTGCAAATGAAACAACGGAGAAAATTTGGAACTGGAGGGATTGGGATTAAATGGACTGGTGTGAAACAAGGGGCACTGAAAAGGACCAACACTTGCCAAAAGTACTCCAATTCAAATGCTGAAATCATGCAGGACATTTAAATATAAGAAGGAGAGGAAAAGGAATTAAAGACATGCAAGTTTAAAAGGAAAACGGAAAAATTGTGACAGGAAGTGAAACGCAAAAAGTGAATGGGATTACAGGAAGTGTAAGGAAAGGGTGAGAAGCTTGCCCAATTAATCTTCAATGAAATCTTGAAATCAGAGAACAAAGTCCAACAAATGCTCAGGAAAGGAGATATGATGGGAAACAATGAGAATGGAAACAACCAAGAAAATTTGGAACTGGAGGGATTGAGACCAAATGGACTGAGATGAAATGAGGGGCAGTGAAACAGAACAACACTTGCCAAAAGTGCTCCAATTCAAATGCTGAAACCAGGCAAGAAAGTTAACCATAAGAAGGAGTGGGAAATTAATTGAAGACATGAAAGCTTAGAAGGAGAAAAGAAAAATTTTGAAAGCAAGTGAAAAACAAAAAGTGTACGGGATGACAAGAAGTGCAGGGAAAGGGATGGAAGCTTGCCCAATTTCAATTTCATTGAAATCTTGAAAACAGTGAGCAAAGTATAACAAATACACAGAAAAGGAGATATGATGGGAAAAATTGCGAATGGAAACAACCGAGAAAATTTGGAACCACACGGATTGGGACCAAATGGACTGAGATGAAATGAGGGGCATGAAAAGGACCAACACTTGCCAAAAGTACTCCAATTCAAATGCTGACATCAGGCAAGAAGGTAAAGAAAAGAAGGAGAGGAAAAGAGATTGAAGACATGCAACCTTAAAATGAAAAGGAGAAAATTTTGAAAGCACGTGAAAAGCAAAGAGAGAATGGGACATGAAGAAGTGCAGGGAAAGGGACGGAAATCTGCCCAATTAATCTTCATTGAAATTGCAAGATTTCATTCCCTCTCCCAAAAGGAAAGTCTTCTTTTCGGGAAAGCGAATGAAATCTTGAAAACAGAGAACAAAGTCGAACAAACACTCAAGAGAAGAGATATGATGAGAAACATTGCGCATGAAAACAACCGAGAAAATAAGGCCCCAAAGGGATTGAGACTAAATTGACAGGGATGAAATGAGGGGCACTGAAAATGACTAGTTCTTGCCAAAATTACTCCAATTCAAATGCTGGCATCAGGCAAGAAAGGTAGATAAAAAAGGAGAGGAAAAGGAATTGAAGACATGCCAGCTTAAAAAGAAAAATGGAAAATTTTGAAAGCACGTGAAAAGCAAAAAATGGATAGGATGACCAGAAGTGCAAGGGAAGGGATGGAAGCTTGCCCAATTAATATTCAATGAAATCTTGAAAAGAGAGGACAAAGTCTAACAAACACAGAGAAAAGGAGATATGATGAGAAAAATTGCAAATGGAAACAACGGAGAAAATATGGAACCACACGGATTGGGACCAAACGGACTGAGATGAAATGAGGAACAATGAAAAGGACCAACACATTCCAAAAGTACTCTTATTCAAATGCTGCACTCAGGCAAGGAAGGTAAAGAAAAGAAGGAGAGGAAAAGAAATTAACGACATGAAAGATTAAAATGAAAAAGGGAAAATTCTGAAAGCACGTGAAAAGTAAAAAGTGAATGGGATGACAAGAAGTGCAGAGAAAGGGATAGAAGCTTGCCCAATTAATCTTCATTGAAATCTTGAAAAGAGAGAACAAAGACTAACAAATGCTCAGGAAAGAAGATATGAGAAACAGTGCAAATGAAAAAAATTGAGAAAATATGAAACCAGATGGATTGAGACAAATGGACTGAGATGAAATGAGGTGCAGTGAAAAGGACCAACACTTGCCAAAATTGCTGTGATTAAATTCTGCAATCAGGCAAGACAGGTCAATTAAAGAAGGAATGGAAAAGAGATTGAAGACATGCATGTTTAAAATGTAAAAGGGAAAATTTTGAAAGCACATGAAAAGCAAAAAGTGGATGGGATGACAAGAAGTGCAGGGAAAGGGATGGAAGCTTGCCTAATTAATCTTCAATGAAATCTTGAAAAAAGAGAACAAAGTCTATCAAATGCTCAGGAAAGGAGATATGATTAGAAAGAGTGCGAATGAAAACAACTGAGGAAATCTGGAACTGGAGGGGTTGAGACCAAATGGACTGAGACGAAATGAGGGGCAGTGAAAAGAACCAACACTTGCCAAAAATACTCCAATTCAAATGCTGCAATCAGGCAGAAAATGTAAATAAAAGAAGGAGAGAAAATCAAATAGAAGACATGCAATCATAAAATGAAAAAGGGAAAATTTTGAAAGCACATGAAAAGCAAAAGTGAATGGGATGACAGGAAGTACAGGGAAAGGATGGAGAATCTGCTCAATTAATCTTCATTGAAATCATGAACACAGACAATAAAGTCTAACAAACACACAGGAAAGGAAATATGATGAAAACCATTGTGAATGAAAACAACCAAGAAAATTTTGAACCAGAGGGATTGAGACCAAATGGACTGAGATGAGATGAGGGGCAGTGAAAAGGACCAACACTTGCCAAAAATGCACCAATTCAAATGCTGAAACCAGGCAAGAAATGTAAATAAAAGGAGAGGAAAAGAGATTGAAGACATGAAAGCTTAAAATGAAAAAGGGAAAATTTTGAAAGCTCGTGAAACGCAAAGAGTAAATGGAACGACAAGAAGTGTAGGGAAGGAGATGGAAGCTTGCTGAATTAATCTTCATTGAAGTCGCAAAATTTCATTCCCTTCCCCGAAAGTAAAGTCTTCCTTTCGGGGAAGGGAATGAAATCTTGAAAATGGAGAACAAAGTCGAACACTCAGGAAAGGAGATATAATGAAAAAGAGTGCAAATGAAAACAACCGAGAAAATTTGGAACCGGACAGATTGAGACCAAATGGACTGAGGTGAAAAGAGGGGCAGTGAAATGAATCAACCCCTGCCAAAAATATGCCAATTCAAATGCTGCAATCAGGCAAGAAAGGGAAATAAAAGGAGAGGAAAAGGAATTGAAGACATGCAAGCTGAAAATGAAAACGGGAATATTATGAAAGGTCATAAAAAGCAAAGAGTGAATGGGATGACAAGAAGTGCACGGAAGGAGATGGATGCCCAATTAATCTTCACTGAAATCTTGAAAAGAGAAAACTAAGACTAACAAACCCTCAAGACTATAGATATGACAAGAAACTGTGAATGAAAACAATTGAGAAAATTTGGAAAAGGAAGGATTGAGACCAAATGGACTAAGATGAAATGAGGGGCACTAAAAATGACCAGTGCTTGCTAAAAATGTAACAATTCAATTGCTGCAATCAGGGAAGAAAGGTAAATAAAAGAAGGAGTGGAAAAGGAATTGGAGACATGCAAGCTAAAAACAAAAATGGGAAAATTTTGAAAGCTCGTGAAAAGCAAAGAGTGAATGGGATGACAAGAAGTGCAGGGAAGGAGATGGATGCCCAATTAATCTTCATTGAGATCTTGAAAACAGAGAACAAAATCTAACAAACATGCAAGAAAGGAGATATGATGAGAAACAGTGCGAATGACAATTCCTGAGAAAATTTGGTAATGGAGGGATTGAGACCAAATGGACTGAGATGAAAAGAGGGGCAGCAAGAAGGACCAACACTTTTGAAAAGTACTCCAATTCAAATACTGAAATCAGGGAAGAATGGTAAATAAAAGAAGGAGTGGAAAAGTGATTGAAGACATGCAAGCTTAAAATGAAAAAGGGAATATTTTGAAAGCACGTGAAAAGTAAAATA
Source organism: Hirundo rustica (assembly GCF_015227805.2). Lineage (NCBI taxonomy): Eukaryota > Metazoa > Chordata > Aves > Passeriformes > Hirundinidae > Hirundo > Hirundo rustica. The sequence goes on along the minus strand of NW_026690411.1, from coordinate 10,224 downwards.
TGAATGGAGTGACATATAGTGCAGGGAAGGAGATGGAAACCTGCCCAATTAATCTTCATTGAAATCTTGAAATCCAAGAACCAATTCTAACAAATACTCCTGAAAGTAGATATGACTGGAAACAAGGCGCATTAAAACAACCAAGAAAATTTGGAACCGGAGGGATTGAGACCAAATGGACAGAGGTGAAATGAGGGGCAGTGAAAAGGACCAACACTTTTCCAAAGAACTCCAACTCAAATGCTGAAATCAGGCATGAAATATAAATAAATAAGGACTGGAAAAGAGATTGAAGACATAAAAGCTTAAAATGAAAAAAGGAACATTTTGAAAGCATGTGAAAAGCAAAAAGTGAATGGGATGACAAGAAGTGCAGGGAAAGGGATGGAAGCCTGCCCAATGAATCTTCATTGAAATCTTGAAAACTCAAAAGGAAGTCTAATAAACACTCAAAAAAAGGATATGATGAGAAACATTGTGAGTGAACACAACCAAGAAAATTGAGGGATTGAGACCAAATGAACTGGAATGAAATGAGGGGCACTGCAAAGGACCAACACTTTGCCAAAAGTGCTGCAAATCAAATGTTGCAATCAGGCAACAAATGAAAATAATGTAGGAGAGGAAAAGGAACTGAAGACACGCAAGCTTAAAAGGAAAAATGGAAAATTTTGAAAGCAAGTGAAAACCAAAAGGTGACTTGGATGACAAGAAGTGCAGGGAAAGGGACGGAAGCCTGACCAATTAATCCTCATTAAAATAGCCAGATTCCATTCCCGTTCCCAAAAGGAAAGTCTTCCTTTCAGGAACCAGAATGAAATCTTGAAAACAGAGAACACAGTCTAACAAATGCTCAGGAAAGGAGATATGATAAGAAAGAGTGCGGATGAAAACAACTGAGAAAATTTGCAACCAGAGTGATTGAGCCCGCAAGGACTGAGATGAAATGAGGGGCAGTGAAAAGGACCAAGACTTGCCAGAAGTGTGCCAATTCATATGCTGAAATCAGGCAAGAAATGTAAATAAAAGAAGGATAGGTAAAGAAATTGAAGAAATGCAAGTTTAAAATGAAAAAAGGAATATTCTGAAATACGCAAAAATATAAAGTGAATGAGATGGCAAGAAGTGCAGTGTTGTAGCACATTTTTTGGGTTTATATTGTATTTAATTTTTTTATTGGGTTTGTAATAGTTTCTTCTGTACCACCCTGTTCCCTTGGAGGTTTGTCCCTGCTCCTTCTCCCCGCCCATCCTCCCACACTGGAATGTAACCCAACTCTGTTCCACTCCCACCTTATCCCTGACTGGGCAGTGGCTTGTCCCTGCCTCTAGCCCCTTCCCCCTGGGTAAAAGCCATGGGACCACGTGGGAAAAATCTCTCTGGCTCTTGGGACTGGGATGGGGACAGGGACTGCACTGAGCTCCGGGCTCTGTGGGAGCAGGACCCCAGAATAAAGCCGTGATTCCCCAGACCAAGGGCAGACTCTTTCCTTTTGCCATTGACAGACACGTGCTCTCTCTAAATAAAAAAGTTTGCAGCCACTGGGATCTTTAAGGACCTGAAGGGAAAATTCCTTCTGGCATGGTTTCTCTACCGAGCTAGCCAAGGCAAAAACAGAGCAGGGGTTCTCGGGGAGAGAGAGCCACATCAGTGCAGGGAAAGGGACGGAAGCCTGCCCAATTAAGATTCATTAAAATTACAAGATTCCATTCCATTTCCCAAAAGGAAGACTTTCCTTTTGGGAATGTGAATGAAATGTAGAAAACAGAGAACAAACCCTAACAAATGCTCAGGAAAGGAGATATGATGAGAAACAGTGCAAATGAAAACAACCGAGAAAATATGGAACTGGAGCGATTGAGACCAAAAGGACTGAGATGAAATGAGGGGCAGTGAAAAGGACCCGCAGTTGCCAAAAGTACTCCTATTCAAATGCTGACATCAGGCAAGAAAGGATTTATAGCTTTGTCAATACATCCATATAATTCATACCTCTCATTATAGGTATATTTTTCCGTGTTCTCAGTTGACCAATACTTGTTAGGCCCTTTGGGAACCCATTTAGCACTTGAGTTTATTACTATTATATACCTTTTACACATTAATTTTCCTACACGGGTTTGATACCTGGTTCCTGTCCTCATGATACATTCTTCCCCAATGATTTTAGATTTGAGATCCCACTTCTCTCTTCCTCTTGTTCTTAGACTTCGTGTATTCTGTTCAGTCTGTTTCCATTTTAGAATTTCTAGAGGGCTTCAACTAATTCCCTCCCAAGGCCATATTTCAGACATTTGTGTACCTCCACATATCCAGCACTCGGTTAAATTTAATTCTCGACTGATCCTTTCTACTAAGTCAATGAACAGGTTTTTTCCTGATGGGATGTCTAGGCTTTTTTCAAATTTTGTTGTCAACACTTTTTCTTTTATTATATCTCTCAATCCTTTTTGATCTGCTTCAAAATAACCAAGTATCTCCTATAGGACATTCCCCAAATAGGCGCTGTGCATAACTAGCTGTGTCTTTTGTGGTCCAATAAACTTTTCCATCCTCTTGGCAAGTATTCAACTGGGAGTGGTCAAAGCAGTTTGGGTTCACGTTAGTATGGACCCTGAATAAGGATCCGATGTCCTCTCCATCGTACACTGGATGGTAGCAGTTAGTACAGGCTTTTGTTTTGTAGGTGTGTTTTATGAACATCATCAGTACGATCCCTCCCAAGAGTCCGGTATGGGCCATCCTTCCTGGATCTCTTGCTCCACCCGGCCTTGCCTCTTGGAGTGGAGAGGTTTCCTAGAGAACCCACTTACATGCTTCCACTTCCCTTCCCTATTAATTTAGTTGCCCTTAGAGAATGTTCTGTAGGAGATTCACCTTTGTTTTCAAAAAAACCTTATACTCTTTTAATTTATCTATTACTTGAATTTGTTCGAACTGTTACTTATAAAACTTAACAACTTTTAAAATTAACTTAAACAATATTTAAAATTAATACAAAAAACCTTAACTCTTTTTAATATATCTATTACTTAAACTTATTTAAATTGCTACTTAGAAAACTTACAATCTAAAAATTATCATATAAAAACACCTTAAACTTATTTAAATTTTTACTTATAAAACTTAAACGATATGTAAAATTAATACAAAAAAACTTTATACCCTTTTTTAATATATCTATTACTTAAACTTATCTAAATTGCTAATTACAAGAACTGACTCAGGTTTACATAAATTAACTTTTATTGTGGTCCCCCCCCCCACCTTTTTTTTTGAGTCCATTGATTTGGGGAGAAGCAACTGAAAAAAGGTTTTCACAGTCTCTGTTATCTCTTATTTCTTTTTAAAGGTTAATTTCAAGTCATTCGGGTGTGGTGTTACTGTCCACTCGGTTTCATCCGGTGAGGGTGCTGAACTCGGGTTCTCTCCAGGAGGGGGTACTGGCCCTTTAACTCTGGTGATGTGGGTCCATCCTTTTTCATTAGTGCGCACTGCTGTGTGAGTTGTTAACAGTACTTGGTAGGGACCTTCAGACTTCGGGGTCAGCGGGGTATTAGTCCACGTTTTGATCAATACCCAATCTCCAGGATTGATATTATGCACGTCTGCATCCAAAGGGGAAGTTTGAGGAAGATAGCCTTTCTTTCTGAGATTTTCTAGGGTTTGTCCAATGGTTTTTAGATATTTTCTAGTGACTTCCTCTCCTTCCAGGTAGTCTTTAGAACTATAAGGAGATAACAAAAAGGGAAGCCCGAATAACATTTCATATGGTGACACTCCTATATCTGCTCGTGGTTGTGTTCTGATTCGTAATAATGCTAGGGGTAAGCATTTAAGCCAATTTAGTTGAGTTTCTGCTATTAGTTTAGTCAGTACATTTTTAATGGTCTTGTTCATTCTTTCTACTCTGCCTGAGCTTTGGGGATGCCATGGGGTGTGTAACCTCCATTTTATCCCTAAAGCTTGTGTTACCTGTTGTAGAATTTGTGCTGTGAAATGTGGCCCTCTATCTGAATCAATATTATTTATCAGCCCATACCGAGGGAGGATATCTTCTAATATTATTTTTGTTACTACTTCTGCTGTTTCTCTTTTTGTAGGGTGTCACCGTGAAACCCAAAGAAATCACACGAAGACAAGAGATTTCTGCAGAGGTTCTTCTGATCCAGCTTCCAGCTGAAAGGGCGGAGAGAAGAGCCCCCTTTGTTTATTCTTTTACTTTTATACATTTGTGGGTCTAGCAGAAGATTGGCTTTTTGGGGTTTCCAGCCCTCAGCCTCAGTGGCCAGACGAATTGTCAGTTACAATTGTTTTCAGGTTAGAAATATGCAAACAAAGGACAAAGAATGAAAAACAAAGGATTTGTTTATATTACTTCTGTGGGAAAGGTAGAAGAACTGCTCTAATATTCTACAGTAACTAAAAGATCTGACTCCATTTATGAAAATCAAAAGGCTAATAAAAAAACTCAGAAAAACCAGGGTAACATCTCACCCTTTTAACTTTAAAAAAAGAAAAAACAGAAAAAGAAAAATGAACAAATTTACAAAGGGAATATATACAAGTTCAATCACTGTCTGTGGAGGAATCATCAGAGTGATCACTCGAGGATTCATCCACTTGGTGGCTTTCAAGTTAATCACGGCTTCCACCTTGCCTGTCAGCTGAATTCTGCCTCTGTGGTCGCAGGTCAGGACGGACACACTTTGAAGGTAGCCAGCGTGTCCCAGTGTCTGTGGACACACACGCATACCCTCGCCCCATAGCGATTAGGTCATAGGGTCCTTCCCATTGCTTGGTGACTAAATTTCGGACCCGTACCTTTGCTCGAGGCTGTTGCTCACCATCCGAAGCCTGCAACGAGAGATGATGGTTCAAAATGACAGGATTATTTGAGTTCTGTGGCACCGTAAGGTGATTGATGGTGTACAAAGTCTTTGCCAACCGACTGTTTGGGGTTTCACCCTGCATTCCCCGTTTCTGCTTCTGAAGAACACGCTTGAGTGTACCATGATTGCGTTCTACAATCGCCTGTCCTGTCGGAGAATGAGGGATGCCAAAGTTATGTGACACACCCCATGACTGTAGGAACTGCCGTACCTGCTGCGAGGCATAAGCAGGACCACTGTCGGTTTTCACAGCAGAAGGTATTCCGAGAACAGCAAAGGCCTGCCTCCAGTGGGCAATGACATCACGGGCTTTCTCTCCTGTGTGAGCAGAAGCCCACATCGCAGATGAGAACGTGTCCACTGTGACATGCACATACTTGAGCCGGCCAAACTCGGCGACCTGGGTAACATCGGTCTGCCAAAGCTCCAAGGCTTTAAGGCCTCTGGGGTTAACCCCTGCCGGCAATGGCGCACCAAGGGCGTGACAGTCATCACATGACTCGACAATCTCACGAGCCTCAGTGGCCGTCAGTTGGAACTGCTTCTGCAGCGTATGCGCATTTTGGTGGAAAAACCCATGCGATGCCTTGGCCTGCGCGAGCACGTCAGGCTGAGGGGCTACCCACGCTGGGTTAGCCAACTTGTCAGCCCTCGCGTTACCTTCCGCTACAAATCCTGGCAAATTAGTGTGACTCCGTACATGCAGAACGTAGTATGGATGAACTCTGGCCTGAATTGCACACCACAGGGCCTTCAGTAAATCAAACAAGGCAGGGTTACTGACCTCCTTCAAAACTGAACAACTCAATCGCTGTGCGATGTCGGCAACATAGGCAGAGTCCGTGATCAAATTGAAAGGTTCCTGGGAAAATTTCTCAAATGCCATGACAGCAGCCTTTAGTTCAACCAGTTGGGCTGAGCCATCCTCATGGCCTTCCAAAACCTGCCACTCAGATCCATCCTGCCAGGTAACAATGTTTTTTCCTGTTTTCCCCGAACCGTCAGTGAAGACGGTGGGACCTTGCACTGGCTCTTGGCTACTTTTGGGTCGTAGAGAAAATTGAGTATTTTTGGCCACTTGCAATAGCTTGTGGCTAGGCAGATGATAAGTGATCTGCCCTGAAAAACCCTCGAGAGCACTTTGCAGCGAAACATTGTTCGCATAGCTCCAATCAAATTCCTCCCTCTGAACTGGGAGTATGATCTTTGAGGGATCTGCACCCATCAATTGCAAACAGCGTTGCCGGCACTTGATTATCAAGCGCGCAATCAATTCAAACAGCGCTGTTGCCGTCTTATGCGGCTGATGAGGCAGGAAGACCCATTCCAAGACGTGCAGAGGATCAGTCCAATCATCATTCCACTGGCCGATGATACCTGTAGGATGTAAATCAGGAGTGGTGATGAACACAGTGACATCAATGGAAGGTTCAATGCGGTACACCTGGCAAGCCGAAACAGCTTGCTGAACCTCCTCCAGCACTTTTCGTGCCTCAGGGGTCAATTCACGAGGTGACTTTAAATCAGTGTCCCCTTTCAACAATTCAAACAAGGGAGACAGTTGTGCTGTGGTCAGTCCCAAGTAAGGACGTAACCAAGTGATAACACCTACCAGCTTCTGAGCATCATTCAGTGTCTTCACCGATTGCACAAATTGCACCTCCTGGTGACGGATTGTCCGTTCCAGAATTTTGACTCCCAAATATTTCCAAGGAGGTTGTTGTTGTACCTTTTCTGGAGCCACCTGCAGTCCATGTGAATGCAGAGCATTCAACAACTGAGGCTGTAGCCTCAGCAGCTCTTCCTGAGTGGGCGTAGCCACCAAAATGTCTTCCATATAATGATAGACGTGAGCATCAGGAAACCGCTTGCGAACTCCAGACAAGGCACGGGCTACATACCATTGGCATAACATTGGCGAATTCCGCATTCCTTGAGGCAAAACTCTCCATTGATACCGCTGTGCGGGCTCGGCATTATTTATTGTTGGCACCGTGAAGGCAAATTTTGGTCTGTCATCGGGATGCAGAGGGATCGTAAAAAAACAATCCTTCAGATCCACAATGAGGACCGGCCAGTCCGCAGGAAGCATGGTAGGCGATGGCATACCAGCCTGCAATGTCCCCATGCCTTCCATCACGGCATTGATCTTTCGGAGGTCTTGTAGCAACCTCCATTTCCCAGACTTCTTTTTGATACAAAAGACAGGAGTATTCCAGGGACTGGTAGATGGTTCCAAATGCCCCTGATCCAACTGCTCCTGTACAAGTTCACGAAGGGCGACTAGCTTGTCATGAGGGAGGGGCCACTGATTCTCCCAGATGGGTCTGTCCACCAGCCACCGTAAAGGAGGCATGGGACACTCTGTGCCCTTCATCACAGTGGCCCCAATCAAAAATCCGTCCCCAGTCGCACCCCCCACGCGGCCAAAACATCCCTCCCCCAGAGGTTCTGAGGAATCTCAGTAACATGAGGCCAAATTATGGCCGTCTGTCCCTCCGGGTTCGTGATGGCCACGGGATTCTGGCTCACGTAGCATTGCTTCGTTCCTCCTAAGCCCGAGATCGATGTCTTTGCCAGGGTCAAAGGCCACTGCGGGGGCCAAGCGGCCAGGGAGAGAATGCTCACGTCAGCCCCCGTATCTAGGAGGCCACGAAGGTGAATCTCCGATGGCGTGGCACCAACCATGGACACGGTACACAGCGTCTCAGGACGGTCTTTGGTCAGGACAGCAGTCCAGCGCACTTGAGGTGGCCCTGTAGAGCCGAAGCCACCATCTCCCCGTGACCGGTCCTCGGTCCTGGAAACAGAAGACTTAAAAGGAACAAGTTGAGCAATTCGTGTGCCTTTTGGGATAGTCAGAGGGGGGGTGGGTGTGGAGACCATTGCATGAATCTGCCCTGAAAAATCTGCATCAATCAGTCCCAGGTGCACTATGATGCCCTGAATGGTGGCACTGGACCTCCCCATCAGGAAAGCACTCATGCCATCACCCAAGGGACCAAAGGCATCCAGGGGAACCTTGTGTATTTTGTCCGAATCAATCACGACAGACTCGGCTGTGCAGACATCAACACCTGCTGAACCGCGGGTGCTGGCTGCAAGCCTGCTGAGCAGATCTCCATTGGTTGGGGCTGAGGCAGAGACATTTGTGTCTGCACGCGTCTCACCTTCGCGCTCTGCGTCGCGTTTCCCGAACTGCCCAACGGCTGACCATTCACATGCACTGTCGCCTTACACACATTCGCAGCGTGATTCGGCCTTCCACATCGTGCACAATAAAACAAGACAGCCGTAGGCTTCTGTGCCTTACTGCTCTGTTTCTTCCTGGCCCTAGCACCCCACTGCTGCTGTTGCACCCCTTGGGGAACGACCCAAGCAGGCTGCACAGCAGCAGCCACAGCCGGTTGCACGGCCGCAGGCACGGCCGGCTGGACCGCTGTAGCCACCGTCGGCTGGACAATCGTAGCCACAGCTGGCTGCACAGCTGTATGCACGGCAACCACCTGTTGGCTGGAAGGGGATATCTTTGCACAGGCCCCAACCATGTCCGACATGGATGGTTCCCCGGGAAGCGCCTCAATTATCCTCTTGCAAGCAGCATTACAGTTGCCCTGAGCAACGGACTGAATCATGAGCTTCCTTGCTGCCGGATCACTCACCTGCTTCTCAACCGCAGCAGTTAACCTCCCTGCAAAGCACAGGAAGGGCTCATCAACTCCCTGGACGATAGTCGCAAAGGGCTGCTGTGGAGTAGCCAGCTGTAAGGTCTGAACCAGGGCTGCCATGCCTGTCTGCTGGCACTGCTCCTGGACCAAGGGCTCATAACCAGCCTGCCCTTCGGCCCTGGTATAATTGCCTGTTCCCATTAGCATATCAATATTAACCATATGCCTAGGATCTCCTGGACCCAGTGTCCTATTCCGTTCCACCGCTCTGACTGCCAACTGAGTCCATTTATTCTCAAAGAAGTCATATTCAACCGGTGGGAAAAGGGCCCGAGCCAAGCTCCGAATGTCAAAGGGCGTCAAAAGACTGGCATTAAAAGAACGGAGAACCTGCATCACCTCGGCTGAGCCCAAACCATATTTCCCAACTGCATCACGCAGTTCTGACAAGGCCTGCCAAGCCAAGGGTTGATAGGTGTTATGAGTAGCACCCTGAAGGACAGGGAAGGCCTGAAGACCCTCAGATGAAGCAGCAGCACCTGCCCTATCCTGCCCTGTGGGCCCCACAGGGTCAGAGGCAGGCACTCGACTGGGAACCAGCTGAACATCAGACACGGCAGGTCCAGCACCAGCATCAGCATCTCCACTTAGTCCTTCAACCTTAGCCTTCACTTCCCCCCAAAAGCGCCCGCGGTCTTTTGGGCGTACAGTCACCTGACAAGGGGGTAGCGTCCAGGCTGTGGACGAAGAGCCAACAGCACGGGAATTTCTGCTCTTGTCAAAGACCGGCCGCATTTCGGCCGTGTCCCCGTTCGCGCTGAACTTAAACACCTCGGCGCCTGCAGCCAGCGCAACGCTAGCAGCAGGAAGTGGAGGCGGGGTCGGACCAGCCGCTGGCGCTGGCCCCGCCGCATCCTCAGCGGCGCTGGAGCCTGCGCCAGCTGCTGGAGACCGGTCCGACGGCTCTGCGGTGGACACGCATCCCTGCACGCCTGAGGAGCCTGTGCTGCGTTCAGGAGGAGGCAACGACCGCACCCCTGTGACTGGGGGTGCCGCGCCAGTCCCTGCTGGCAGCCCCTTAGAACTAACCGCATCAGAGCCTCTCCCCGCCCCGCGAGCACCGCCTGCAGCCCATGGGGCTGGCGCGGGAGGCGGAGTATCCGGAACCCCCCCGAGAAGGGGTCCCGCGGGGGCCCGGGAGCTCGCGGGCCCCCCCATCCCGGAGCGGGGCGAAGCTGTCCGCCCGTGCAGGGAGGCGGCACCCGCCGAGGGACTGACCGAGGCTCTGCCTTTGGCCGCATCCCCACCCCGCGCTGCCGGCGGCGTGGGGCAGAGGCGGCCAACGCAGCCGCCTCCGGGCTCGGCCCAGGCGGCAGAGCGGGGAACTCCACACCGCCCGACCCCATCGGATACGTAACGGTCGTGTGACAGAACAGACAATGCACCGTGACTGAATCGCGGCCAAAAGACAGGGGGGCCCGCTTTTCCGGGGCGCCCTCACCCACCAACGCCGGAAAGGCATGGAGAGGAGGCGGCCCCGCCCCGCTCCAGCGGCTCCGCTGCGCGGGGCTCGGCAGGACCGGCCCCAGGCTCGGCAGGGCTCTGCCCCGCCTCTGCCCGAGACCAGCGCCAGAACCCGAGGGGGGGGAAGCCCCCCGCGCAGG
>NW_026690410.1:0-31317 GCF_015227805.2 Hirundo rustica | reverse complement strand
ACGCTGGTGTCCCCAGGGTGACACAGGGTGACATTTGGTGTCCCCAGCGGGGCTGTGACCCCCGGGGGCCAGCGCTGGTGTCCCCAGGGTGACACAGGGTGACATTTGGTGCCCCCAGCGGGGCTGTGACCCCCAGGGGTCAGCGCTGGTGTCCCCAGTGTCACTCGTGGTGTCCCCAGCGGGGCTGTGACCCCCAGGGGTCAGCGCTGGGTGACAGCCGTGGTCCCCAAGGGTGGCAGTCACTGTCCCCAGGGTGGGTCACAGTCGGTGTCACCCCCGGCAGAGGTGTGGTGGCTGAGCCCGGTGTCCCCAAGGGCATCCCAGCCGTTGTCCCCGGATGGGTGACACACGGTGCCACCAGCAGGGTGACACTCGGTGTCCCTGGGGGTGTCCCGGTCGGTGTCCCCAAAGGGGTGACACTCAGCATCCTCAGGGAGGTGACAGTCAGTAGTCTCAGTGTCACCAGGGAGGTGACGCTCGGCGTTCCCAAAGAGGTGACAATCGCGGGTAACGGTGACCCCGGGGAGGTGACAACTGGTGTCCCCAGGGGGGGGGACAATCGCCCGTCTCGGTATCCCCAGGGAGGTGACAATCGCTGTCCCCAGGGAGGTGACAATCGCTGGTCCTGGTGTCCCCAGGGAGGTGACAATCGCCCGTCTCAGTGTCCCCAGGGAGGTGACAATCGCTGTCCCCAGGGAGGTGACAATCGCTCGTCCTGGTGTCCCCGGGGAGGTGACAATCGCCCGTCTCAGTGTCCCCAGAGAGGTGACACTCGGTGTCCCCAGGGAGGTGACAATCGCTGGTCCCGGTGTCCCCAGGGAGCTGACAATCTCCCATCTCGGTGTCCCCAGGGAGGTGACAATCGCCCGTCTCGGTGTCCCCAGGGAGGTGACAATGGCTGTCCCCAGGGAGGTGACACCCGGTGTCCCCAGGGAGGTGACAATCTCCCATCTCAGTGTCCCCGGGGGGGTGACACCCGGTGTCCCCGGGGGGGTCCCAGCCGCCATCCTCGGGTCCCCACCACCAGAGCTGCAGCCGAATGTCCCCTCCCGGGGCCGGGCCGTCCTCTGTCCCCTCCCGGTCGCTGTCACCGTCCCACGGCGCCGGGAACAGCCGCTGGCCCGAGGCCGTGGCCAGGAGAGGGAGCTCGGGGTGGAGGCTGCGGGGGAAAATTTGGGGGATTTGGGGTGGGAATTTGGGGGATTTGGGGTGGGAATTTGGGGTGGAAATTTGGGGGATTTGGGGTGAAAATTTGGGGTGGAAATTTGGGGGATTTGGGGTGGGATTTTGGGGAATTTAGGGTGGAAATCCGGGTGACTTTGGATAAAAATTTGAGGGATTTGGGGTGGGATTTTGGGCAGTTTGAATAAAAAATTTGGGGGATTTGGGGTGGAAATTTGGGGCAGAGATTTGGGGGTGCAGCTCGGGGGAGTTCAGGTGATTTGGGGCGGAGGCTCAGAGGGACAATCCGAAGGATTTGGGGTGACCAAGGTGACAATCTGGGGGGGCCCAGCACAGCAGTGACACCCCTCCCCAATTCACCCTGGAGTCCCCCGATATTTCTGGGGGGGGTCTCAGGAGTTTGGGATGGTCCCGGGTATTTTTGGGGGGACACAAATCCCAGACGCCCGGCGTGGCTCCCAGATTTTTGGGGTGGTCCCGGGTTATTTTTGGGGGGGTCCCCAGTATTTTTTGGGGGGGGTGGGCGTTACCTGGTGCCGTTGACGCAGTCGCGGAGGGCGCGGAAGCGAAGGAGGGGGGGCAGCTCGGGGGGGTCCCCGGGCCCGGGGGGGGTCAGAGTGTCCCACACGGTGACAAAGCCGTCGGTGTCACCGCTGACCACGAACTGCCCCGACCTGGGGGGACAACGAGAGCCAGGGCTCCGGGACCACCCCCCAAAAAAAGGGGTCCAGGGGTCTGGGACCACCCCAGAGGGTTGAAGAAACCCCCAGACCCCTCCCCCAGGTGTCCTGGACCCCCTAAATCTGCCCCAAGAGATGCTCCAGGTGTTCAGGACCCCCTCAAATTCTCCTCAAGAAGTGACCCAGGTGCCCAGGATGTCCCCAAAGTGTGACCCAGGTGCCCAGGATGTCCCCAAACTGTAACCCAGGTGCCCAGGGTGTCCCCAAGAAGTGACCCAGGTGCCCAGGATGTCCCCAAAGTGTGACCCAGGTGCCGAGGACCCCCAAAAATCCCCTTTGAAAGGTGACCCGGGTGTCCAGGATGTCCCCAAAGTGTGACCCAGGTGCCCACAATGTCCCCAAAGTGTGACCCAGGTGCCCAGGGTGTCCCCAGAGTGTGACCCAGGTGCCCAGGGTGTCCCCAAAGTGTGACCCAGGTGCCCAGGGTGTCCCCAAGAAGTGACCCATGGTGTCCCCAAAAGGTGCAGAAGTTTCTCTGGGGGGTGTCACTCACGGGTCGAGGTCAAAGGTCACGCGCTGGTTGGTGGCCACGCGCCGCGGCAGCGCCAGGAGGGGACGGTCGGGGACACGAAGGTCCCAGCACAGGATGTGGCGGTCCTGGAGGGGGCGGGGCCAGGAAGGGACACGCCCATCAGGGCTGGAGCCACGCCCCCAAATGCACAATCCACCCCAGCACACAAACCCCGCCCACAAAGCCCCACCCACCATGACAGGAGATGCCAATCATGCCCCAAGCCCCACCCCCAAAGCCACGCCCAGTGTGGAGGCCACGCCCACATTCACAAAGCCCTGCCCACCATGGGGTCACGCCCTCATAACAACCCGTGGGCACAACCACAGGCCACGCCCACAGGGAGCCACGCCCAGTGCCACACCCGCAGTGAGCCACGCCCAGAGAGCCACGCCCAGTGAGCCACGCCAGTGTGCCACACCCAGTGAGCCACACCCAGTGTGCCACACCCAGTGAGCCACGCCAGTGTGCCACACCCAGTGAGCCACACCCAGTGTGCCACACCCACAGTGAGCCACACCCAGAGCGAGCCACACCCAGTGTGCCACACCCACAGTGTGCCACACCCACAGTGAGCCATGCCCACAGTGAGCCACGCCCATCACGAGCCACGCCCAGAAAGCCACACCCAGTGATCCACACCCACAGGGAGCCACGCCCACCAGGAGCCACGCCCACCTTCCGCCCGCCCGCGTAGAGTCGAGTCCCGCAGGGGCTGAAGCGCAGGTGAGTGGGCGCGGCAGGGAGGCGTGGCCAGAGCGCCACGGCCCCGCCCCCTTCCCGCGGGTACAGCCCCAGGCTCCGCCCATAGGAGCCACAGGCGAACAGCGATTGGCTGGGGCTGAAGGCCAGGCAGCCAATCAGACCCCGCTGGCCCTGCCCGCCGTCTGCAGGGGGGGTGGGGACAAAGGTCAGGCCACGCCCCTCTGGGCACGGTCACGCCCACATCAGTGAGATCACACCCACTTTGGTGCCAGCCAAACTTCGCCTTCCTTGGACCACGCCCACCAAAGCCACGCCCTATCGTGCCCCACCCATTTAAGCTCCACCCCCACATCCCATAATTCCCCCAAACCATGCCCCACTGCCCCTCCCCATCAGGCCCCTCCCCCTTTTGCCCCACCCACTTAAGCCACACCCCTTCCCCCCGCAAAAAATAAAGGGGGATCCCCCACTTGCAGGCCACGCCCCTTTAGACCACACCCATTTAATCCACGCCCCCTTTACCCCATCAATCCCCAATTTCCCCCCAATTAAAGGGGAGGGACTCTCCCCCCAGCCCCACCCATTTAAGCCCCTCCCACCCTCTGGTCCCACCCCTTTTAACCCCCTCCTCTCCCATTAAAACCCCGATTTCCCCTTAATTAAAGGCAAGGAAATCGCCTCCAGCCCTGCCCTGACCCCGCCCCCTTAGGCACCGCCCCCTTAGGCCCCGCCCCCTCAGGCCCCGCCCCCTCAGGCCCCGCCCCTCAGGCCCCGCCCCCTCAGGCCCCGCCCCTCAGGCCCCGCCCCCTCAGGCCCCGCCCCTCACGCCGCAGCGCTCTCTCGTGGCCGCTCCGGCCCGGCCGCTCCGTCGGGAATTCTCGGACGGCGCCGTCGAAGCCCCCCAGGAGCAGGGAGCCGTCGGGGGAGAAGGCCAGAGAGTGGGGGGCGACCGGCTCGTCCTGGGGGGGGGGACCCCCGTCACGGGGGGAACCCGAAATCCACCCGGGGGGACCCCAAAACCCAGCCAGGGGACAGAGGGGACCCCAAAATCCACCCGGGGGGGCCCCAAAATCCACCCGGGGGGAGAGGAGACCCCAAAATCCACCTGGGGGGAGAGGGGACCCCAAAATCCACCCAGGGGACATCTGGGGGATGCCAAAACCCACCCGGGGGGAGAGGGGGACACCAAAATCTACCTGGGGGGACCCCAAAACACACCCAGGGGGAGAGGGGACCCCAAAACCCACCCAGGGGACATCTGGGGGACCCCAAAATCCACCCGGGGGGAGAGGGGACCCCAAAATCGACACAAGAGGGAGCCCAAACCCCACCCAGGGACAGGGGAGACCCCAGACCCATCTGGGGGACCCTAAAACCTACCCAGGGAGAGAGAAGACCCCAAAACTCCTCCCATTAAAGGTGCTGGGGGTGTCTCTAAAAGCATCGCTGGGACCCCAAATCCCAACCTAGGGACCAGGGAGACCCCAAAACCCACCTGGGGGGACCCCAGTTCCACCCCAGTTCCACCCCAGTTCCCTCCCAGTTCGTCCCAGTTGCCCACCAGGTGGTTGTGGGCGCGGAACGACCCCCGCAGGCTCCCGTCGAAGGCGTCCCAAAGGTGCACGGGGTTGTCCCGGCTGCTGGCGGCCACCCTGCCCAGTACGGACCAGTATGGACCAGTACAGACCAGTACGGACCAATACACACCATACGGACCAGTACGGACCAGTATGGACCAGTACAAACCAGTACACACCAGCAGCGGCCTCCCAAGCACACCTCCCCTGCTCCCAGTACCTCCCCAGTTCGCCCCAGTCACCCTGAGCCCCTCCCAGGATCCTCCCCATAAGCGCCAGGATCTCCCAGTTTGTCCCAGTAACAACCAGTGCCCTCCCAGTAAACACCCAGCGCACCCCAGCGCCGCCGTTCTCCTTCCAGTAACGCCCCCAGTACGCTCCACTCCCTCCCAGTACAGCCCAGTCCCCTCCCAGTGCTCCCAGTCCAATCCCAGTCCCCTCCCAGTGCTCCCAGTCCAATCCCAGTCCCCTCCCAGTGCTCCCAGTTTGTTCCCATTCTGTCCCCAGTCCCCTCCCAGTGCTCCCAGTCCAATCCCAGTCCCCTCCCAGTGCTCCCAGTTTGTTCCCATTCTGTCCCCAGTCCCCTCCCAGTGCTCCCAGTCCCCTCCCAGTGCTCCCAGTCCCCTCCCAGTCCAATCCCAGTCCCCTCCCAGTGCTCCCAGTCCCTTCCCAGTGCTCCCAGTCCATTCCCAGTCCCCTCCCAGTGCTCCCAGTGCTCCCAGTAGCTCACAGGCAGGTGGGCGGTTGGCTGGAGTCCATCAGGGGGTACCAGGTGAAGTCGTAGATGGTGTCACCTTCGGCCACCTGCACGGCCGGGACCTGCGACCCCCGAGTGACCCCCGAGTGACCCCGGAGTGACCCCCGAGTGACCCCGGAGTGACCCCCGAGTGACCCCCGAGTGACCCCGGAGTGACCCCCGAGTGACCCTGGGACCCCAAAGCCCACCGGAGTGACCCCTTAGATCCAAAATGACCCCAAGAGTGACCCCCAGACCCCCCCAAAACCCTCCCAGGACCCCCCCAGTGACACCTGGGACCCCCCAAGACCCCCAGAGTGACCCCCAGACTCCCCGAAACCCCCCCAGCCCCAACAAATCCCCCCACAGTCACCCGAACCCAGCCCCAGGACCTGCTCAGTGACCCCCAGGACCCCCCAATCCCCCCCAGGATCCCCCAAACCCACCCTCAGGACCCCCCAGGACCCCCCAGGACCCCCCCAGGACCCCCCCAGGACCCCCACCCACCAGCTCGGGCAGGGCCGCGCCCGGGGGGGGTCCCGGGGGGAAGGGGAGGTCGAAGATCCTCAGGGCGTTGTCGTTGCTGCAGCTCAGGACACAGGAGCCATCGGGGGCCCTGGGGGGCACAGGGCATGGGGACCCCCGCAGAGACCCCCAAATAACCCCCAGGGGATCCACAGGGGATGGGGACCCCCACTGTCACCCCCAGAGACCCCAAAACAACCCTCCAGAGGATCCAGATGTTGGGGACCCCCAGTTCTGACCCCCCCCCAGATGTTGGGGACCCCCGTTTTCAAACCCCAGAGAGCCCGAAATGACCCTCGAGGGGGATCCACAGGAGTTGGGGACCCCCGTTTTCAAGCCCTTGAGACCCCAAAACAACTCTCCAGGGGTTCCCCAGGTGTTGGGGACCCCCACTTCTGAACCCCCCAGGTGTTGGGGACCCCCCCAAACCCTCCCCATGGACCCTCAATCCGCCCAGAAGACCCCAGCCCAGCCCGGCCATGAGGACCGGGGTGGGGTTTTTGGGGTGATTTGGGGAGGTTTTGGGGTTTGGGGGGGGGGGGTCTCTCACCATTTGCAGCCTCGCAGGAAGTTTTCGGGGCGCCGAGCGAATTCCTGCCGCGCCCCCCACACCGGGTGCGGGGGGCGGCTCAGCTCGTACGGGGGGAACCTGGAGAGAGCGGGGGGCGTCAGGGACCCCTCCCCAAAAAAAACCCCCTCAGAGAGTCAGAGACACCCCCCCCCAAAATAAATCCCGCCAAAAACTCACTCGGCCTCCTCGGGCTCCTCCGGGGCCGCGTCCTGAGGGGTCCCGGGGGGTTCGGGGACCCCCGGAGGGGCTGCGGAGGGAGGGGAGAGGTCAGAGCTCCGTCCCCACCTCCAAAATGTCCCCAAAAAGCCCCCAAAACCCCCCAAAATCCCCCAAAATCCTCCCGCCCCCCCTTACGCGCACCGTCCGCTGCGGGCGCCGCCATGACACGGCGAGGCCACGCCCCCTCGCGGCCGCGCGTCCCCATGGCCACGCCCCATCTCCATATATGGAAACGGGCGGGGTCGCGATTGGCTCCTCCCTTCGTGGGCGGGGTCTCGGCGTTTCCCGCCAAGAGGGAACAGCCGCGGATTGGGGCCCTGAAATGGGACCCGGAAATGGGACCCCAAAGGGGCTCGGGGGGAGCTGGGACACCCCCAAAATGTCACCTGAGGGGATCGGAGGGTTCTGGGGGACCCCAAAATGTCACCTGAGGGGGTTGGAGGGTTCTGGGGGACCCCAAAATGTCACCTGAGGTTTTGGGGGGTCTCTCAAGGGGTCCCTGGGTCGTGTTCCCCGCTGCTGACCCCATGGTGCCTCCGACAGGCAGCCGTCCCAGTGCCCCCCCAGTGCTCCCAGTGCCCTCCCAGTGCCCCCCCAGTGCTCTCCCAGTGCCCTCCCATTGCTCCCAGCTGAGCTGGCGTTGGTGGCCAAGAGTTCCCCAGGTGTGGTGACACAAACCCCCCAGAGTGTCCCTCCATGGCCACCGTGACAGCCACGGCCATCACAACACAACCACGGCCGCCATGACACAAACATGGCCACCACAACCCAACCACTGTTACCATGACCCAACCATGGCCAATATAACCCAACCACGGCCACCACGATCCAACCACATCCACCATGACACAACCACGGCCGCAACGACCCAACCACATGCACCATGACCTTCATATGGCCACCATGACCCAACCATGGCCACCATGACCCAACCACGGCCACCATGACACAACCACGGCCGCAACGACCCAACCGTGGCCACCACGACCCAACCACAGCCACCACAACCCAACCACGGCCACCGTGACCCAACCATGACCGCAACGACTCAACCATGGCCACCATGACCTTCATATGGCCACCATGACCCAACCACGGCCATCGTGACCCAACCGATGGGTCACGCCATGGTGATGCATGACCATCATCATCCCGCCATGATGCAGGATGCCCGCCATGACGCAGCCATGGCCACCACGACCCAACCATGGCCGCCATGACACAGTGACGGCCGCCATGACACAGTGACGGCCGCCATGACATGAACATGGCTGCCATGACTCAACCACGGCCGCCATGACACAACCATGGCCACCATTACCCAACCACTGTTACCATGACCCAACCATGGCCAATATAACCCAACCACGGCCACCACGATCCAACCACATCCACCATGACACAACCACGGCTGCAACAACCCAACCACGGCCACCATGACCTTCATATGGCCACCATGATCCAACCGTGGCCACCACACCCCAACCATGACCCAACCATGGCCGCAACGACCCAACCATGGCCACCGTGACCCAACCATGACCGTAACGACTCAACCATGGCCACCACGACCCAACCACGGCCACCGTGACCCAACCATGACCGCAACGACTCAACCATGGCCACCATGAGCTTCATATGGCCACCATGATCCAACCACGGCCACCACGACCCAACCATGACCCAACCATGGCCGCCATGACACAACCACGGCCACCACGACCCAACTACGGCCACCACGACCCAACCACGGCCACCACGACCCAACCATGGCCACCATGACCCAACCACAGCCACCATGATGTTCCTCCACTTGCCCCTCAAGTTCCTCGGGGCCACCACACCCCCGGGGATCTCAGAGGGGTCACCTGGGACACGGGGGGGTCCCAGCAGGGCGGGGCCACCACAGGAGTCCAGGTGTCCCCAAAGGAGGGGACTCCTTTGCCCCTTCCCCCCAAAAGAGCCACAGATGAAAATCAGTAAAACTTTTATTAATTCCCCCAAAATTCCAAATTCCCCCAAATTCGCTTCCCCTCCCCCCAACAGCCCCGAAAGTGAAAACAGCAAAATAAAGGGGGAGGGGGGAGGGGCAAAGGACCCCCCCCCCCGAACCCCAAAAACCGCCACCGAGCGCCCCCCACCCCCACCCGCCTCCCCGCCCTCGTTAACGAACGACCCCCATAAATTACAGCCCCCCCCCCCGCCCCCCAAAACCAGGCGGGGTTCCCACGCCTGCCCCATCCCCCACCCCAACCTGGGGGTCACCTCTGAACTTGGGGGTCACCCTCGACTTGGGGGTCACCCCAAATTCAAGGCTCAGAGCCCGGGTTGGGGATCAACCCCCCAACGCAAGGGTTTCACCCCAAAGCAGGGGTCAGCCCCAGTCTGGGGGTCGCCCCCTCTGAACTCGGGGGTCCAGTTCCATTCAGGAGCTCCCCCCTCAAAGCTGAGGGTCGCTCCAACTTTGGGGGTGACCCCAATTTAGGGGTCACCCCAAATTCAGCCGTCTGCACCCTTTGGTGTCACCTCCCAGCTTGGGGGTGGCCCCAATTCAAGGGTGACCCCAACAGTCTGTGGGGACCTGGGGGGTGACAACGGCCCCGTCCCCACGGGAACTTGGGGGTTGGGGGGTGACAACCCCAACCCCATTTCAATTTGGGGGTGACAACCCCAACCCCATTTCAATTTGGGGGTGACAACCCCGTTCCCATATAAATTGGGGTGTCACCCCCATGGCCTGGGGGGGTTTGGGGGGTGACAAAAACCCCGTCCCCCACTGAAACTCGGGGGTCACCCCCAGAACCTGGGAAAGTTTTGGGGTGCGACGCCCCCCGACCCCATTTCAGTGTGGGGGTCTGAGGGGTGACGCTGCCGTTCCCGTATAAATTTTGGGGTCACCCCCGTTGCTTGCGGGGGATCGGGGGTGACAACAACTCCGACCCCGTTACGATTTGGGGGTTCAGGGGGTGACACCCCCGCACGGATGTGGGGGTCTGGGGGCCGACAACCACCACACCCCCAAATCCATTCTGGGGTCACCCCCACGGCCTGTGGGGTTTGGGGGTGACAACAACTGTCCCCATATCGATGTGGGGTTTTTGGGGGTGACAACAGCCCTGTCCCCATATCGATGTGGGGGTTTTGGGGGTGACAACAGCCCTGTCCCCATATCGATGTGGGGGTTTTGGGGGTGACAACAGCCCTGTCCCCATATCGATGTGGGGGTTTTGGGGGTGACAACAGCCCCGTCCCCACATCGATGTCGGGGTCACCCCCACGATTTGAGAGGGTTTTTGGGGGTGACAACAGCCCCAACCCCACGTCAATGTTGGTGTCACCCCCATGATCTGAAAGGTTTTTTGGGGGTGACAACAGCCCCGTCCCCATATCGTTGTCAGTGTCACCCCCACGATCTGAGAGGTTTTTTTGGGGGTGACAACAGCCCCGTCCCCACGTCGGTGTGGGGTTTTTCTGGGGGTGACCACAACCCCGTGCCCACGTCGGTGTCGGTGTCACCCCCACGGGCCGGGCCGTTTTCGGGGGGTTGCGCCCCGCTGCTCCCTGCGGGGGGCTCAGTTGTCGTCGTCGCTGTCGTCGGGGCTGATGGCCGGGCTGGTGAGGCTGTAGGTGGGCGACGTGGGGCTGTAGCCGGGCGACGTGGGGCTGTACGTGGAGCCCTTGGGCGACGTGGGGCTGTACGTGGGCGACGTGGGGCTGTACTTGGGCGACGTGGGGCTGTAGGTGGGCGACGTGGGGCTGTACTTGGGCGACGTCGGCGTGTAGACGGGCGACGTGGGGCTGTAGGTGGGCGACGTGGGGCTGTACTTGGGCGTGGTGGGGCTGTAGGTGGGCGACGTGGGGCTGTACTTGGGCGACGTGGGGCTGTACTTGGGCGACGTGGGGCTGTACTTGGGCGAGGTGGGCGTGTACTCGGGGGAGCTGGGGCTGTAGCTGGGGCTGGTCGGGGTGTACTTGGGGGACGTGGGGCTGTAGCTGGGGCTGCTGGGGCTGTAGCTGGGGCTGCTGGGGGTGTAGGTGGGCGACTGCGGGGTGTAGCGGGGGCTGGACGGGGAGTAACTGGGCGACGTGGGGCTGTAACTGGGCGACGTGGGGCTGTAACTGGGCGACGTGGGGCTGTAGTTGGGCGAGGTCGGGGTGTAGTTGGGGCTGGTGGGGCTGTAACTGGGAGAGGTGGGGCTGTAACTGGGAGACGTCGGGGTGTAGTTGGGCGAGGTGGGGCTGTAGTTGGGAGAGGTGGGGCTGTAACTGGGCGAGGTGGGGCTGTAACTGGGAGAGGTGGGGCTGTAACTGGGAGAAGTGGGGCTGTAACTGGGAGACGTGGGGCTGTAGCTCGGCGAGGTGGGGCTGTAACTGGGCGAAGTCGGGCTGTAACTGGGAGACGTGGGGCTGTAACTGGGCGACGTGGGGCTGTAACTGGGAGACGTGGGGCTGTAACTGGGAGACGTGGGGCTGTAGCTCGGCGAGGTCGGGCTGTAACTGGGCGACGTGGGGCTGTAACTGGGCGAGGTGGGGCTGTAACTGGGAGAGGTGGGGCTGTAACTGGGCGACGTGGGGCTGTAGTTGGGCGACGTGGGGCTGTAACTGGGCGACGTGGGGCTGTAACTGGGCGAGGTGGGGCTGTAACTGGGGCTCTGTGGGGTGTAGCCCCCCGGCGACCGCGGCTCGTAGGCAGGGGACGTCGGGCTGTAGCTGGGGGACATGGCCCCACCTGCGGAGAGGGGACACGGGGGTCAGGAGGGGTTGGGGTGCTGTGGGGCGCAGTGAGGGGCCGGTGCGGGGTGTGTGGGTGTGCTTTGGGGTGCTGTTAAGGGTTACAGGTTGTCTGGGTTATTTCAGGGTGCTATGGGGCCATTTTGGGGTGTTTGGGTGTGTTTAGGGTGTTTTAGGGTGTTGTTAATAGTTACAGGCTGGTTTATGGGTGTTATGGGGCACTTCAGGGTGAATGGGGCTGTTTTGGGTTATTTCAGGGTGCAATGGGGCCGTTTCGGGGTGTTTCGGTGTGCTCTGGGGTGCTGTTAAGGGTTACAGGTTGTTTGGGTTATTTCAGGGTGAATGGGGCCATTTGGGGGTGTTTGGGGTGCTGTTAGCAGTTACAGGTTGTCTGGGTTATTTCAGGGTGAATGGGGCTGTTTTGGGGTGTGTGGGTGTGCTTTGGGGTGCTGTTAAGGGTTACAGGTTGTCTGGGTTATTTCAGGGTGAATGGGGCAGTTTTGGGGTGTTGTTAAGGATTATAGGGTGCTTTACGGGTGTTCTGAGTTATTTTGGGTTATTTTAGGGTGTTCTGGGTTATTTTGGGTTATTTTAGGGTGTTTTGGGCCGTTACAGGGTGTTACAGGACGTTGTTAAGGGTTACAACATGTTTTATAGGCAGTTTGTGTTATTGTGGGTTATTTTAGGGCATTTTGGGGGGGTTACAAGGTGTTTTACGGGGTTCTTTTGGGCTGTTTTGGGGTGTTTTTGGGGCTGTACTCACCCGGGGAGGGGATGTAGGGGCTGGAGGGGCCGGGTGACCCCGGCGAGCCGGGCGTGGGTGACCAGGCCGGGGAGTAGCCGGGGCTGAACCCGGAGGCGTCCGAGGCGGCGCTGGGCGAGAATCCGGCGCCGCCCGGGGTCATGCCGCTGCCTGCGGGGGAAACGGGGGTCAGGGGGACCCCAAATCCAACCCGGGACCCCAAAACACAACCTGAGACCCCAAAACCACCCCTTAAAAACAACCCGGCGCCGCCTGGGTTCATCCCTCTGCCTGTGGGGGCAACGGGGGTCAGGGGGACCCCAAATCCAACCCAGGACCCCAAAACACAACCGGAGACCCCAAAACCACCCCTTAAAAACAACCCGGCGCCGCCCGGGGTCATGCCGCTGCCTGCGGGGGAAACGGGGGTCAGGGGGACCCCAAATCCAACCCAGGACCCCAAATCCCAGCCCAGGACCCCAAAACCACTCTCAAATCCAACCCAGGACCCCAAAACACAACCTGAGACCCCAAACCACCCCCGGGACCCCTCAAATG
Source organism: Hirundo rustica (assembly GCF_015227805.2). Lineage (NCBI taxonomy): Eukaryota > Metazoa > Chordata > Aves > Passeriformes > Hirundinidae > Hirundo > Hirundo rustica. Next base: position 18,520 of record NW_026690410.1, on the reverse strand, counting down.
GACCTTGGGGACACAAAGTGCCCCCAGGACACCCAAATGGACCCCAAATCCGCCCCCACGCCCATCCCAGTGTCACCCATTCCACCCCAGTTCTACCCCGCCTCAGAGCCCCCCCAAAACACCCCAGAGCCCCCCAACCATCCCCAGTTTAACCCCGTGACCCCCAGTGTAGCCCAGGACACCCCAAAACCCGTCCCAGCGCCCCTGACGCACCCACGCTGGGGGACCAGGCGCCGTAGGCCGGGGTGGCCCCCTGGTTCCAGGGGGTCATGGCCGGGGACATCCCCCCCATGGGGCTGGGGGCCGAGCCGAAGAACATCCCGGTGGCTGCGGAGAGAGCGGCGTCAGGGGCACCCCAAAATCGGGGGGGGACCCCCAAAATCGGGGACACCGACATCTGAGGGATCCCAACATCTGAGGGATCCCAAAATCTGGGGGACATCAACATCAGGGGACAAAATAAATGTGGGAGACACCAACATCTGGGGAGCATCAACATCTGGAGCACCCCAAAACCTGGGGGACACCAACAACTGGGGGACCTCAACATCTACGAGATCCCAGCCTCTGGTGGACACGGGGCTGGGACAGGTGGGCGGCCATAACGACATTGGGGGTCTTCACGTCACCACCCTTGGGGTGTTCTCCTCTTCCCCCAAAATCCACGAGACCCCAAAATGGGAAGAGAACCCCAAAATGGGAAGAGAACCCCAAAATGGGAAGAGAACCCCAAAATCCCAGGTGTCTCCCCATCTTTCAAGGGGACTCAGGTGACTGGGACAGGGCGACAGCGGTGGCCGTGGTGACGCTGGAGTTGTGTCACCACCCTTGGGGGTCTCCCCAGCTCCTCCCCTCGTAGGATCCAAACGTTCCAATCACGGTGGACCCCAAAATCCCCGCGGACCCCAAAACCCGGAGCCGTCCCCTCTCGCCACGGGGACACCCGGTGCCGGACGAGGACCTCGAAGGTCTTTGCGTCACCGCGCCCCGGGGTCGGCTGGAGGAAGCCGCTCCCCGTTTTCCTGGGGGCGTCCCCCCGGCTCTCCCAGGGGTTCCCGCCCAGGGTTTCGGGGACTCACAGCCGCCGACGCCGAGGCCGGGCAGGGCGCTGGGGATCTCCATGCCGTGCTTGCACTTCTCGGCGTCCAGCAGCAGATCGAAGCAGCCGGTGCCGGCCGGCGCCAGCTGGCCCAGCATGATGTTCTCCGAGACGCCCTTCATGGGGTCGCTCTCGCCGTGGGCAGCTGCCTCCATCAGGACATCGACCTGAGAGAGAGGCGGGGGACGCCCCAAAATCAGCCCTGACCCCCCCCAAAATCAGCCTCGAACCCCTGGATGCGGCAAAACCATCAATATCCTTCGAAACGCCCCCCAAATCCTAGAAAATGTCCCCGGAATTCCCAGTTTTAGGAGCCAAAAGCTCTTCGTGGGGTCACTGTTCCCATCAACCTGAGGGAGGGGACACCCCAAAACTGGCCTGGAACCCCACAATCAGCTTCGACCTTTAAATGACCTTTTTGAACCCCAAATCCTAGAAAACGTCCCCAAAATCGCATTCCCAACCCCATTCCCACCCTTCTAAACCCCATTTCCACCCCCAAACCCCCTAAATCTCCATTCCCACCCCCCCAAACCCCAAATCCCAATCCCAATCCTGATCCCAATCCCGCACCGTCTCCTCGAAGGAGCACTTCATGAGGGGCCCGGTGTCCTGGCGGTTGACGCCGTGCCGGGTGACAGCCATCGGGTGTCCCCTCGATGTTGTACCCCAAACCCCAAATCCTGAACCCCAAACCCCCAAATCCCACACCCCAAACCCCAAACCCACCCCAAACCCCAAACTCCCCAATCCCGCACCGTCTCCTCGAAGGAGCACTTCATGAGGAACCCGGTGTCCTGGCGGTTGACGCCGTGCCGGGTGATGGCCATCAGGTGTCCCCTCGATGTTGTACCCCAAATACCAAACCCCAAATCCCACACCCCAAATCCCAAACCCCAAACTCCCCAAATCCCGCACCGTCTCCTCGAAGGAGCACTTCATGAGGGGCCCGGTGTCCTGGCGGTTGACGCCGTGCCGGGTGATGGCCATCAGGTGTCCCCTCGATGTCACACCCCAAATCCCCAATCCCAATCCCCAAATCCCACCCCAAACCCCAATCCCAATCCCAATCCCGCACCGTCTCCTCGAAGGAGCACTTCATGAGGGGCCCGGTGTCCTGGCGGTTGACGCCGTGCCGGGTGATGGCCATCAGGTGTCCCCTGGAGGTCATGGTGTCGCACAGCAGCGCCAGGTGCCGGTAGTTGACGTAGGAGCCGTCGAAGGAGATGACGTGGTAGAGCTCCCGCTCCAGCGCCTTGCGCACCGCCTCGATCCCCAGAACCTGCCCGGGGTTTGGGGTCGCTCAGGGGAGGGGATCCCCAAAATCCAGGGGGTGGGAAACACCAAAATCCAGGGGGTGGGAATTCCCAAAATCCAGGGGGTGGGAATCCCCCGAAATCCAGGGGGTGGGAATCCCCAAAATCCAGGGGGTGGGAATTCCCCCAAAATCCAACGGTTTGGGATTTTGGGGAGTTCCCAAAATCCAAGGGTTTGGGAATTCTCAAAACCCAGAGGTTGGAAAATCCCGAAATTCAGGGGTTTGGGAATCCCCAAAATCCAGAGCTCTGGGGATCCCACCAGCCTGGGCACCCAGGTGTCCTCACGGTGAAGATCCTCCACCATGAGGCCCCAGGTGTGTCCAGGTGTGTCCCTCCCCACCCAGGTGTGTCCCTCAGCCCCCAGGTGTGTCCCCAGGTGTGTCCCCAGCCCAGGCGACTCACGGTGAAGATCTCCACGATGTCGTTGGACGTGGTGCGCACCGGGTCCACGTCCTTCTCGCTCAGCACCCTCATGAGGCTGACGCCGTCCGTCTCCAGGATCCACTCCTGGAGCGCCTTGAACTCCCCGTCCTCCGTGATGATGATCTTCTTCTTGTTGTCCGTCTGCGGCAGGTGCATGTACACCTGGCCAGGTGGGGACAGGGGTCACCACGGGGTCACCACGGGGTCACCGTGGGTGTCCTGGACCTTCTAAAGGTCTCCTGGATCCTCCTAAAGCTCCCCATGGAGAGCTCCAGGTGCTCCTCAGGATCTACCTGGAGATCTGGACCCCCCCAGGGCACCTGGTGCTACTCCGAGACCTTCTCAAGTGTCACCATTAACTCCTGAAACCCTCCATGGAGAGCTCCAGGTGTCCTTCAGGATCCACCTGGGACCCTCAGCGCACCGAGGGTCGTGACCTGGGGGACACCCAGGTAATCCAGGGACCTTCTCAGGTGCCCCCAGGGACCATCTCGGACCTTCTAAAGGTCTTCTGGAACCTTCTAAAGGTCACCATGGACCTCACCAGGTGCTCCTGGGGACCTCCCAACCCTTCCTGGACTTCTCCAGGTGTCCCTGGGGACCTCATGGACCTCTCCAGGTACCCCAGAGGATCTCCCAACTGCTCCTGAACCTCTCCAGGTGTCCCCAAGCCCACCCCAGGTGTCCCCAAGCCCACCCCAGGTGTCCCCAAACCTGCCCCAGGTGTCCCCGAGCCCACCCCAGGTGTCCCCAAGCCCACCCCAGGTGTCCCCGAGCTCACCCCAGGTGTCCCCGAGCCCACCCCAGGTGTCCCCACGCCCACCCCAGGTGTCCCCATCACCCCGGGTGTCCCCATCACCCCAGGTGTCCCCGAGCCCACCCCAGGTGTCCCCATCGCCCCCGGTGTCCCCATCGCCCCAGGTGTCCCCATCACCCCAGGTGTCCCCATCGCCCCCGGTGTCCCCATCGCCCCAGGTGTCCCCACGCCCACCCCAGGTGTCCCCGAGCCCACCCCAGGTGTCCCCATCACCCCAGGTGTCCCCATCACCCCAGGTGTCCCCGAGCTCACCCCAGGTGTCCCCACACCCACCCCAGGTGTCCCCGAGCTCACCCCAGGTGTCCCCATCACCCCAGGTGTCCCCATCACCCCAGGTGTCCCCGAGCCCACCCCAGGTGTCCCCACGCCCACCCCAGGTGTCCCCACGCCCACCCCAGGTGTCCCCATCACCCCAGGTGTCCCCACGCCCACCCCAGGTGTCCCCACGCCCACCCCAGGTGTCCCCGAGCCCACCCCAGGTGTCCCCACCTTGCTGATCTGCTCGATGCCCTGCAGCGTCATGTCCGTCAGCATGTTGGACTCGATGCAGCGCAGGAAGACGTCGTCGTCCATCTTGTCCACCACCTCCTCCTCCTGCAGGGGACACGGCGGGTGGGACGGGTCAGGCCCGGGCCACCTCCGGGTGCCCCCCGGGGCGTCCCCAGGCCCCCTCCCACCTCCTGCATCTTGTTCTCGTCGCTGTTCATGATGCGGATGCGCAGCACCAGCTTCTCGGCGTTGTCGTCGTTGAAGATGCAGTTGAGGTCGTCGCCGAAGCCTGGCGGGGGACACCGGGGTGGGGATGGGGTCACCACCGGGGTCACGGCACCCAAGGGACCCTCGGGGTCAGGTGGGAATCGTCCAAGATCTGACAGGAACCCCCAGAGCTCGGCCGGGTCACCCCAAAGCCCCGGCAGGCTCAGACAGGGCCCTGAAAGGCTCCTCAGGTGTCTCCAAGGGTCACCCAGGAGCCCCAAAAGCTCCTCAGGTGTCTCCAAGGGTCACCCAGGAGCCCCAAAAGCTCCTCAGGTGTCTCCGAGGGTCACCCAGGAGCCCCCAAAAGCTCCTCAGGTGTCTCCAAGGGTCACCCAGGAGCCCCCAAAAGCTCCTCAGGTGTCTCCAAGGGTCACCCAGGAGCCCCCAAAAGCTCCTCAGGTGTCCTCAAAGGTCATCCAGGTCACCTCAAAACCCCTCCAGGTCCCTCAAACCCAATCCAGGTCTCCCCAAACCCTCTCCAAACCATCTCAAACCCCCTCCAGATCCCCCTAAGCCCACCCCAGTTCCCCCAAACCACCTCAAACCCCTTCCAGGTCCCCCCCAATCCACGTCAAACTCCCTCCAGGTCCCCCGAAACCCACTCCAGCTCCCCTCAAACCCCCTCCAAACCCCCCCAAACCCCCCCCAGATCCCCCCAAAACCCTCTCCAAACCATCTCAGACCCGCTCCATGTCCCTCAAACCGCCCCCCCAGATCCCCCCAAGCCCACTCCAGTTCCCCCAAACCACCTCAAACCCCTTCTAGGTCCCCCCAAACCATCTCAGACCCCCCCCCCAGATCCCCCCAAGCCCACTCCAGTTCCCCCAAACCACCTCAAACCTCCTCCAGATCCCCCCAAACCCTCTCCAAACCATCTCAAACCCCCTCCAGATCCCCTCAAACCCCGCCCAGATCCCCCCAAGCCCTCTCCAAACCACCTCAAACCTCCTCCAGATCCCCCCAAACCCTCTCCAAACCATCTCAAACCCCCTCCAGATCCCCTCAAACCCCCCCCCAGATCCCCCCAAGCCCACTCCAGTTCCCCCAAACCACCTCAAACCCCTTCCAGGTCCCCCCAAACCATCTCAGATCCCCCCCAGATCCCCCCCGGTCCCGCCCCGCGCCCCCCTGCGCACCGGCGTTGATCTTCTCGGCGATCTGCTCCATGGTGAGCTTGCGGTCCGTCATGTGCTTGCGGTCCAGCTCCACGCGCAGCAGCCAGGGCGAGATGCGGCTGACGTCGAAGTCGGGCATCTCGTAGTAGACGTTGACCCACTCCTGGTCCTCGGCCACCACCGTGCTCTGGGGGTTCGGGTCGTAGTAGATGGCGGTGTTGGCCGTCACCTTGCGCAGCGTGGTGTGCTCCAGGCGGCACAGGATGTCCTGGGGACACGGGGACAGTCAGGGGACATGGGGACATCGGAGACAGTCAGGGGACATGAGGTGTGGTGTGCTCCAGGCGGCACAGGATGTCCTGGGGACATTGGGGACATGGGGACAGTCAGGGGACATGGGGACATGGGGACAGTCAGGGGACATGAGGTGTGGTGTGCTCCAGGTGGCACAGGACGTCCTGGGGACACGGGGACAGTCAGAGGACATCAGGGACATGGGGACATTGGGGACATGAGGTGTGGTGTGCTCCAGGCGGCACAGGACGTCCTGGGGACACGGGGGACATGGGAACATCAAAGACACGGGGACACGGAGGTGACAGGGCCACCCACAGGGCTGTGGGGACAAAGAGGTGACACAAACCCACAGGGCCACCATGGGGACATGAAGCCACGGGGCCACCACAGGGCTGTGGTCACACAAACCCACGGTGCCACCATGGAGCTGTGGGGACAAGGAGGTGACACCAACCCACAGTGCCACCACAGGGACATGAACCCATGGAGCCACCGGAGCCACCACAGGGCTTTGTGAGGACTAGAAGGTGACGCCAACCCTCAGTGCCACCACAGGGCTGTGGTCACACAAACCCACAGTGCCACCATGGGAACATGAAGCCATGGGGCCACCACAGGGCTGTGGGGACAAGGAGGTGACACCAACCCACAGTGCCACCACAGGGACATGAACCCATGGAGCCACCACAGGGCTGTGGTCACACAAACCCATGGTGCCACCACAGGGCTGTGGGGACAAGGAGGTGACACAAACCCACGGAGCCACTACAGGGCTGTGGGGACAAGGAGGTGACACAAACCCACAGTGCCACCACAGGGACATGAACCCACGGTGCCACCACAGGGCTGTGGGGACAAGGAGGTGACACAAACCCACGGTGCCACCACAGGGCTGTGGGGACAAGGAGGTGACACCAACCCACAGTGCCACTACAGGGACATGAAGCCATGGGGCCACCACAGGGCTGTGGTCACACAAACCCACGGTGCCACCATGGAGCTGTGGGGACAAGGAGGTGACACCAACCCACGGAGCCACCACAGGGCTGTGGGGACAAGGAGGTGACCCCAACCCTCAGTGCCACCACAGGGCTGTGGGGACAAGGAGGTGACACAAACCCATGGAGCCACCACAGGGCTGTGGTCACACAAACCCACGGAGCCACCACAGGGCTGTGGGGACAAGGAGGTGACACCAACCCACAGTGCCACCACAGGGCTGTGGGGACAAGGAGGTGACACAAACCCACAGTGCCACCACAGGGCTGTGGGGACAAGGAGGTGACACCAACCCTCAGTGCCACCACAGGGCTTTGTGAGGACAAGGTGACCCCAACCCTCAGTGCCACCACCAGAGCACCCCACACCGCCGGGAACCCCCCAAGCCCCCCAGCTCCTCCCCGTGCCCGGCGTCACCTTGGCGCGCTCGGCGTCGCGGGCGCTCTGTCCCAGCAGGAACACGGTGAGCGACGGCGTCTTGGGCTTCTTGGAGATGTTGATGAGCTCCTTGAGGCGCGGCACGCCCAGCGTGACGTTCTTGGCCGACACGCCGGCGTAGTGGAAGGTGTTGAGGGTCATCTGCGTGGCCGGCTCGCCCAGAGACTGCGCGGCCAGAGCGCCCACCATCTCGCCGGGGTGCGCCTGGGGGGACACGGGGACAGCACGGGGTCACGGGCTGGGCCAGAGGTGACCCCAAATCCACCAAGAGTGACCCCAAATCCACCAGGAATAACCCCAAACCATCGCGCCGGGGTGCGCCTGGGGGGACACGGGGACAGCACGGGGTCACGGGCTGGGGGGGACAACCCCGGAGGTGACCCCAAATCCTTCAACAGTGACCCCAAATCCAACAAGAGTGACCCCAAATCCACCAGGAATAACCCCAAACCATCTCGCTGGGGTGCGCCTGGGGGGACACGGGGACAGCAGAACATCATGGTCTGGGCGGGAAAACCCCGGAGGTGACCCCAAATCCACCAAAAATGACCCCAAATCCTTCAACAGTGACCCCAAATCCACCAGGAATAACCCCAAACCATCTCGCCAGGGTACGCCTGGGGGGACACGGGGACAGCACGGGGTCACGGGCTGGGGGGGACAACCCCGGAGCTGACCCCAAATCTATCATCAGCGACCCCAAATCCACCGGAATTGACCCGAAACTCCTTCTCACGATGGCCTGGTTGAACTTGGACTTGATCTCCCCCAGCAGCCAGCCTGGGACATCTCCTGGATGACCCCAAAACCCCCAAATACTGACCCCGAACGCCCAAATACTGACCCCAAAGCCCCCCAGAATGACCCCAAAGCCCCAGATCCGACCCCAAAGCCCCCCAGATCCGACCCCAAAGCCCCATAACCCCACTCTCACGATGGCCTGGTTGAACCTGGACTCGATTTCCCCCAGCAGCCAGTCTGGGACACCTCAAGATCTGACCCCAAACCCCAAATACTGACCCCAAACCCCCCCAGAATGACCCCAAACCCCCCAGAATGACCCCAAAGCCCCCAAAGCCCGCTCTCACGATGGCCTGGTTGAACTTGGACTCGATCTCCCCCAGCAGCCAGCCTGGGACACCTGAAGATCTGACCCCAAACCCCAAATACTGACCCCAAACCCCCCAGAATGACCCCAAACCCCCCAGAATGACCCCAAAGCCCGCTCTCACGATGGCCTGGTTGAACTTGGACTCGATCTCCCCCAGCAGCCAGCCTGGGACACCTCAAGATCTGACCCCAAACCCCCAAGATCTGACCCCAAACCCCCAAGATCTGACCCCAAACCCCCTCAGAATGACCCCAAACCCCCCCAGAATGACCCAAACCCCCAGATCCACCCCAAAGCCCCCAAAGCCCGCTCTCACGATGGCCTGGTTGAACTTGGACTCGATCTCCCCCAGCAGCCAGTCTGGGACATCTCCTGGATGACCCCAAAACTCCCAAATACTGACCCCGAATGCCCAAATACTGACCCCAAAGCCCCCCAGAATGACCCCAAACCCCCAAGATCTGACCCCAAACCCCCCAGAATGACCCCAAAGCCCCCAAAGCCCGCTCTCACGATGGCCTGGTTGAACTTGGACTCGATCTCCCCCAGCAGCCAGTCGAAGGCCTCCCCGCTGAGGCGGAACTCCTCCACCATGCGGCGGCTGCAGAGCGTGGAGCGCAGGTGGATGTTGAAGAGCAGCGTCGCGTTCTCCTGCGCCTGCCGGCTCAGGGGATCCTCCCCGTTCACGATCACCAGCTTCCGGCTCAGCTCCTTCACCCCTGAGGGGACAGCGGCGCCGCCCGAGGGTCCCGAGGACGTCCAGAACCTTCCGGAGCTTCCTGAGGGGCTCCGGAACCTTCCGGAGCGTCCCCAGACCCATCCCAGCTTCCTGAGGGGCTCCGGAACCTTCCGGAGCGTCCCCAGACCCATCCCAGCTTCCTGAGGGGCTCCAGAACCTTCCGGAGCTTCCTGAGGGGCTCCAGAACCTTCCGGAGCGTCCCCAGACCCATCCCAGCTTCCTGAGGGGCTCTAGAACCTTCCAGAGCGTCCCCAGACCCACCCCAGCTTCCTGAGGGGCTCCAGAACCTTCCGGAGCGTCCCCTGACCCATCCCAGCTTCCTGAGGGTCCCAAGGACATCCAGAACCTTCCGGAGCGTCCCCTGACCCATCCCAGCTTCCTGAGGGGCTACAGAACCTTCCAGAGCTTCCTGAGGGGCTCCAGAACCTTCCAGAGCATCCCCAGACCCACCCCAGCTTCCTGAGGGGCTCCAGAACCTTCTGGAGCGTCCCCAGACCCACCCCAGCTTCCTGAGGGGCTCCAGAACCTTCCAGAGCTTCCTGAGGGGCTCCAGAACCTTCCGGAGCTTCCTGAGGGGCTCCGGAACCTTCCAGAGCGTCCCCTGACCCACCCCAGCTTCCTGAGGGGCTCCAGAACCTTCCGGAGCGTCCCCAGACCCATCCCAGCTTCCTGAGGGGCTCTAGAACCTTCCGGAGCGTCCCCAGACCCACCCCAGCTTCCTGAGGGGCTCCGGAACCTTCCAGAGCGTCCCCAGACCCACCCCAGCTTCCTGAGGGGCCCAAGGACATCCAGAACCTTCCAGAGCTTCCTGAGGGGCTCCGGAACCTTCCGGAGCGTCCCCAGACCCACCCCAGCTTCCTGAGGGGCTCCAGAACCTTCCAGAGCGTCCCCAGACCCACCCCAGCTTCCTGAGGGGCTCCAGAACCTTCCGGAGCTTCCTGAGGGGCTCCAGAACCTTCCGGAGCGTCCCCAGACCCACCCCAGCTTCCTGACGGTCCAGAACCTTCCTGAGGGTCCCAAGAACTTCCAGAACCTTCCTGAGGGACCCCAAACTCATCGCACCTTCCTTAGACCGTAGAGAATCTCCAGAACCTTCTTGGGGGTCTCCCCCACTCTTATCAGAGCTTCCTGAGGGTCCCCAAGTCCCCCCAGAACCTTCTCGGGGGTCACTGGAGACCCCAGATCCCCCCAGAACCTTCTCAGGGGTCACTGGAGACCCCAGATCCCCCCAGAACCTTCTGAGGGGTCACTGGAGACCCCAGATCCCCCCAGAACCTTCTCAGGGGTCACTGGAGACCCCAGATCCCCCCAGAACCTTCTTGGGGGGCTCATGGGGGTCCCAAACCCCCCCTTGGACCTTCCCAAGTCTCTCCAGCCTCTTTTTGAGGACCCTGATGGGACCAAATCAGCCCCCCAAGGCTCTCGAAGGGTCCCCAACGCCCCCCGGCCGATTTCGGGGTCCCCACTCACCCTCCACCACCTTGACGGGGTGCAGGTCCGAGGGCAGGCGCGAGTTGATGTGGAAAATCTTCTGCGCGTTCCAGATCATGCGGAGCAGGTTACAGGGGAGCACCACCTGCGGGGGGACCCCAAAAACGGGGTGAGGACCCCAAAAACGGGGTGAGGACCCCAGAAACGGGGTGGGGACCCCAGAAATGGGGTGGGGACCCCAAAAATAGGGGTGGGGACTGCAGAAACGGGGTGAGACCCCAAAAACGGGGTGGGGACCCCAAACATAGGGGTGGGGACCCCAAAAATAGGGGTGGGGACCCCAAAAATAGGGGTGGGGACCGCAGAAACGGGGTGGGGACCCCAGAAACGGGGTGAGGACCCCAAAAATAGGGGTGGGGACCCCAGAAATAGGGGTGAGGACCCCAAAAATAGGGGTGGGGACCGCAGAAACGGGGTGAGGACCCCAAACATAGGGGTGAGAACGCCAAAAATAGGGGTGGGGACCCCAAAAATGGGGATGGGGACCCCAAAAACGGGGTGAGGACCCCAAACATAGGGGTGGGGACACCAGAAATGGGGTGGGGACCCCAAAAACGGGGTGGGGACCCCAGAAACGGGGTGAGGACCTCAGAAACAGGGTGAGGACCCCAGAAACAGGCTGGGAACCCCAGAAATGGGGTGGGAACACCAAAAACGGGGTGGGGACCCCAGAAACAGGGGTCAGAACCCCAAAACCAGGGGTGAGAACCTCAAAAACGGAGTCACAACACCAAAATTGGGGGTGAAAACCCCAAAACTGGGGTCAGAGCCTCAAAACTGGGGGTGAGAAGCCCAAACCTGGCCTCTCTTGGTTGGATACGGAGGTGTCCCAAGGATTTTTGGGGTGCCCTGGTTGGGTTTTGGGGTGTCCCGGGGGTTTTCAGGGTCCCCTGGCTGGTTTTTCGGGGTGTCCCAGGGGTTTTGGGGTCCCCTGGCTGGATTTTGGGGGTGTCCCAGGGGTTTTGGGGTCCCCTGGTTCGTTTTTTGGGATGTCCCAGGGGTTTTCAGGGTCCCCTGGCTGGATTTTGGGGTGTCCCAGGGGTTTTTGGGGTCCCCTGGCTGGATTTTCGGGGTGTCCCAGGGGTTTTTGGGGTCCCCTGGCTGGATTTTGGGGTGTCCCAGGGGTTTTTGGGGTCCCCTGGCTGTTTTTTCGGGGTGTCCCAGGGGTTTTTGGGGTCCCCTGGCTGGATTTTTGGGGTGTCCCAGGGGTTTTCAGAGTCCCCTGGTTGGATTTTGGGGTGTCCCGTGGGTTTTGGGGTCCCCTGGTTGGATTTTCGGGGTGTCCCAGGGGTTTTTGGGGTCCCCTGGTTCGTTTTTTGAGGTGTCCCGGGGGGTTTTGGGGTCCCCTGGTTCATTTTTTGAGGTGTCCCGGGGGTTTTTGGGTATCTTGGTTGGATTTTGGGATGTCCCGGGGGTTTTCGGGGTCCCCTGGCTGGTTTCTCGGGGTGTCCCGGGGGTTTTCAGGGTCCCCTGGTTCGTTTTTTGAGGTGTCCCGGGGGTTTTTGGGGTCCCCTGGCTGGTTTCTCGGGGTGTCCCAGGGGTTTTTGGGGTCCCCTGGCTGGATTTTCGGGGTGTCCCAGGTATTTTGGGGTCCCCTGGCTGGTTTCTCGGGGTGTCCCAGGGGTTTTTGGGGTCCCCTGGCTGGATTTTGGGGTGTCCCGGGGGCTCTCGGCCTCACCTTGCTGTCCCCCGTGGGGAAGATGACCCTGAGCACCTCCCTGTCCTCGCGCATGCGCTCGAACTCGCGCTCCAGCTCGTTCTGGATGTGCGCGTTGGACAGGATGTCCTTGACCAGCTCCTCCTGCAGCGTCCGGCGCAGCGCCCGCTCGTTGGTGTAGTCGAACTTGAACCTGAGGGGACACGGGGACACCTGAGGGACACCCCGGGGACACCCAGGGGACACCCAGGGGACACCAAAGCGTCACCGGCGTCAGGCCGGAGCAGCTCGGGGACACCAAAAAAGGTTGGGTAAGAACCAAAAACGTGTCCAGGAGAAGGTTGGGGACACCAAAATGTGACCAAAGTCTGGGATAAGAAGGTTGGAGACAACGTAAAAGGTGGGTAAAACCCAAAAAATGTGTCCAGGAGAAGGTTGGGGACACCAAAACATGACCAAAATCTGGGAGGAGAAGATTGGGGACACCATAAAAGGTGGATAAGACCCCAAAAACATGTCCAGGAGAAGGTTGGAGACACCAAAACATGACCAAAGTTTGGGGAGCAGAAGGTTGGGGACACCATAAAAGGTGGGTAAAACCCAGAAAACGTGTCCAGGAGAAGGCTGGGGACACCAAAACGTGACCAAAGTTTAGGATAAGAAGGTTGGGGACACCATAAAAGGTGGGTAAAACCCAAAAAATGTGTCCAGGAGAAGGTTGGGGACAACATAAAAGGTTGGGTAAGACCCAAAAATGTGTCCAGGAGAAGGTCGGGGACACCAAAATGTGACCAAAGTCTGGGAGGAGAAGGTTGGGGACACCATAAAAGGTGGGTAAGACCAAAAAATGTGTCCAGGAGAAAACTGGGGACACCAAAACATGACCAAAGTTTGGGGAGCAGAAGGTTGGGGACACCATAAAAGGTGGGTAAGACCCCAAAAACGTGTCCAGGAGAAAACTGGGGACACCAAAACATGACCAAAGTTTAGGAGAAGAAGCTTGGGGACATCAATATTTGGGGTGGAAGAGCTTGGGGACACTAAAATGGCCGCCAGGGTGGGGAGGAGCCATTTGGTAGACCCCACTTGGAAGACCCCAAAATGTCCCCAACACCCATTTAAAGACCCCAAGAGGTCCCCAACACCTGGAATGAAACACTTGAAGACCCCAAGATGTCTCCAACTCCTGTTTAAAGACCCCAAGATGTCCCCAACTCCTCGAGCAAGCCCCTCACTGACCCCAGCTGGGGCCTTTGACCCCGACCACGCCCACGCCCTGCCCCGGGCCGTGTCCCCACCGTGTCCCCACCACGTCCCCGCGTCCCCTCACTTCTTCTCGAAGGCTTTGTTGGAGGGTTTGAGGGTGGCCAGGTTCTGGAACTCCACGCTCTCCCCGGCCAGCCCGTCCTCGCCGTAGCGCAGCTGCACCACCTGGTTGATGGAGTTCCTCACCGTGGCGTCGTACTTGACCATCACCGACTCCATGGACTTGATCAGGCGCCGCTGGATGTACCCTGGGGACGGGGAGGGGTCAGGAGGCACCTGGGGAGGGGTCAGGAGGCACCTGGGGAGGGGTCAGGGGATCTTGGAAGCATCTGGGGAGGGTTTGGGATCTCCTGGAGGCATCTGGGGAGGGTTTTGGGTTCCTGGAGGCATCTGGGGAGGGTTTTGGGTTCCTGGTGGCATCTGGGGAGGGATCAGCAGGCACCTGGGGAGGGTTTGGGGATCCTGGAGGCACGTGGGGAAGATCTGGAGGTCTCCTGGAGCCATCTGGGGAGGGGCTTTGGGGATCCAGGAGACATCTGGGGAGGTTTTTGGGAACCCTGGAGCTATCTAGAGAGGGTTGTGGGGGTCTCCAGGAGCTATCTGGGGAGGTTTTTGGGAACCCTGGAGCTATCTGGGGAGGTTTTTGGGAACCCTGGAGACATCTGGGGAGGTTTTTGGGAACCCTGGAACCCTCTGGGGAGATTTCTGTGGCCCCTGGAACCATCTGGGGAAGGTTTGGGCTTTCCAGGAGCCATCTGGGGAGGCTTTTGGGAACCCTGGAGACATCTGGGAAGGTTTTTGTGTCTCCTGGAGCCGTCTGGGGAGGCTTTTGGAGCCCTCGGTGTCTCCAGGCCACCGTTTCAGGGTTCTGGAGGCCCCTGGCGGTGGCACTCAGAGACACGGTGGTGGCGGTGGCACTTGGGGATGGGGTGGTGGCACTTGGGGATGCAGCGGTGGCACTTGGGGACACAGTGGCAGTGGTGGCACTCGGGGATGTGGCGGTGGCACTCGGGGATGTGGCGGTGGCACTCGGGGACACGGCGGCGGTGGTGGCACTCGGGGACGGGGCAGTGGCACTCGGGGATGCGGCGGTGGCACGTGGGGATGCAGTGGCAGTGGCACTCGGGGACACGGTGGCGGTGGCACTTGGGGACACGGCGGCGGTGGCACGTGGGGACACAGTGGCGGTGGCACTCGGGGACACCGTGGCGGTGGCACTCGGGGACACGGTGGCGGCGGTGGCACTCGGGGACAGGGCGGTGGCACTCGGGGACGTGGTGGCAGCGGTGGCACTCAGGGACAGGGCGGTGGCACTCGGGGACACGGTGGCAGTGGCACTTGGGGATGTGGCAGTGGCACGTGGGGATGCAGTGGCAGTGGCACTTGGGGACGTGGCGGTGGCACTCGGGGACACGGTGGCGGTGGCACTCGGGGACGGGGCGGTGGTGGCACTCGGGGACGCGGCGATGGCACTTGGGGACGGGGTGGCAGCGGTGGCACTCGGGGATGTGGCAGTGGCACTCAGGGACAGGGTGGTGGCACGTGGGGACACGGTGGCAGTGGTGGCACTCGGGGACACGGTGGCGGTGGCACTTGGGGACACGGTGGCAGCGGTGGCACTCAGGGACACGGTGGCAGCGGTGGCACTCAGGGACGTGGCGGTGGCACGTGGGGACAGGGCGGTGGCACTCGGGGATGTGGCGGTGGCACTCAGGGACGGGGCGGTGGCATGTGGGGATGCAGTGGCGGTGGCACTCGGGGACACGGCGGCGGCGGTGGCACTTGGGGACGGGGCGGTGGCACTCGGGGATGTGGCAGTGGCACGTGGGGATGCAGTGGCAGTGGCACTCGGGGACGGGGCGGTGGTGGCACTCGGGGACACGGTGGCGGTGGTGGCACTCGGGGACACGGCGGTGGCACTCGGGGACACGGTGGCGGTGGCACTCGGGGACGTGGCGGTGGCACTCGGGGACGCAGTGGCCGCGGTGGCACTCGGGGACACGGTGGCGGTGGCACTCGGGGACACGGTGATGGCACTCGGGGACATGGTGGCGGTGGCACTTGGGGACGCAGCGGTGGCACGTGGGGACACGGTGGCAGGGTGGCAGTGGTGGCACGTGGGGACACGGCGGCGGCGGCACTGACCGGTCTCGGCCGTCTTGACGGCGGTGTCGATGAGGCCCTCGCGCCCGCCCATGGCGTGGAAGAAGAACTCGGTGGGCGTCAGCCCCGCCAGGTACGAGTTCTCCACGAAGCCGCGGCTCTCGGGGCCGTAGTCGTCCTTGATGAAGTGCGGCAGCGTGCGGTGCTTGAAGCCGAAGGGGATGCGCTTGCCCTCCACGTTCTGCTGGCCCACCACGGCGATCACCTGAGGGACGGGGACGGGACAGTGGGGACACGGCACGGAGACGGGAACGGGGATGGGGACGGTGGGGACACGGCACGGGGACGGGGATGGGGACGGTGGGGACACGGCACGGGGACGGGAACGGGAACGGGGACACAGAACGGGGACGGGAACGGGGACGGGACGGTGGGGACACGGCATGGGGACGGGACAGGGATGGGACAGCGGGGACGGGATGGTGGGGACACGGCACGGGGACGGGAACGGGAACGGGGACACAGAACGGGGACGGGAACGGGGACGGGACGGTGGGGACACGGCACGGGGACGGCGGCGGCGCGGTGGGGACACGGCACGGGGACGGGGACAGGGACGGGATGGTGGGGACACGGCACGGGGATGGGGACAGGGACGGTGGGGACACGGCACGGGGACGGGGACGGGACGGTGGGGACACGGCACGGGGACGGGGACGGGAACGGGGATGGGACGGTGGGGACACGGCACGGGGACGGGGACGGGAACGGGGATGGGACGGTGGGGACACGGCACGGGGACGGGGACGGGAACGGGGATGGGACGGTGGGGACACGGCACGGGGACACGGCACGGGGACATGGCACGGGGACACGGCACGGGGACGGGAACGGGGATGGGACGGTGAGGACACGGCACGGGGACGGGGACGGCGACAGGACGGCAACGGGACGGTGGGGACGCGGCACGGGGACACGGCACGGGGATGGGACGGTGGGGACACGGCACGGGGACGGGGACGGGGACGGGACAGTGGGGATAGTGGGGACATTGGGAACATTGGGGACAGTGGGGACATTGGGGACACCAGGGGACACTGGGGACACTGGGAACACTGGGGACATTGGGGACATTGGGGACACTAGGGACAGTGGGGACATTGGGGACAGTGGGGACACTGGGGACACTGGGGACACTGGGGACAGTGGGGACATTGGGGACATTGGGGACAATGGGGACAATGGGGACATTGGGGACAGTGGGGATGGGAACGGGGATGGGAACGGGGATGGGAACGGGGATGGGAACGGGGACAGGAACAGGAACTGGAACAGGGACGGGAATGGGGACGGGAACGGGAACAGGAACGGGAACACCGCGCGCGAGGTCGAGGAACGGGGGAAAGCTTCAGGGAGCTCCGGGGGAATCGGCTAAAACCCGCTGAGGTCTGCTAGGAACTGCTACAACCCACTGAGATCCTTCAAAGCCACCTGAGATCCTCCAGGAACCACCAAAATAACACTGAGATCCTCCAAAACCTGCTGAGATCTGCCAGGAACTGCTCCAAACCCACTGAGATCCTTCAAAACCCTCTGGAGATCCACCAGGAACTGCCAAAAACCCACTGAGAGCCTCCAAAACCTCCTGAGATCCTCCAGGAACCAGCAAAATAACGCTGAGATCCTCCAAAACCTCCTGAGATCTGCCAGGAACTGCTCCAAACCCACTGAGATCCTCCAAAACCTCCTGAGATCCACCAGGAACTGCTCCAAACCCACTGAGAGCCTCCAAAACCTCCTGAGATCCTCCAGGAACCAGCAAAATAACGCTGAGATCCTCCAAAACCTGCTGAGATCTGCCAGGAACTGCCAAAAACCCACCGAGATCCCCCAAAACCCTCCTGAGATCCTCCAGGAACCAGCAAAATAACCCTGAGAGCCTCCAAAACCCTCCTGAGATCCACCAGGAGCTGCCAAAAACCCACTGAGAGCCTCCAAAACCCTCCGGAGATCCACCAGGAACTGCTCCAAACCCACTGAGAGCCTCCAAAACCCTCCTGAGATCTGCCAGGAACTGCCAAAAACCCACTGAGAGCCTCCAAAACCCTCCTGAGATCCACCAGGAACCAACAAAATAACCCTGAGATCCTCCAAAACCTGCTGAGATCTGCCAGGAACTGCCAAAAACCCACTGAGAGCCTCCAAAACCTCCTGAGATCCTCCAGGAACTGCTCCAAACCCACTGAGAGCCTCCAAAAACCCTCCTGAGATCCACCAGGAACTGCTCCAAACCCACCGAGATCCTCCAGGAACCTCCCCAAACCCCGCCCGTGGAGCCCCCCAAGATCTCCTGGAAGGCCCCAAACCTGGGAGATGTTGATCTTGGAGCCCTTGGCCCCCGAGACCACCATGGACTTGAAGTTGTTGTACTCGGACAGGGACTTCTGCGCCGAGGAGCCGGTCTTGTCGCGGGCGTCGTTGAGGATGCGGTTCACCTGGTTCTCGAAGGTCTGCCGCAGGGTGTTGCCCGGGGTGGGCTCCAGCTCGTTGTTGTGGGCCTTCTCGATCACCTGGAGAGCCCGGACACCACCCGGAAAGGGTCAGAGGGGCGCCCACGGATGGGCAACGCCTCCTGAGCAGCTCAAAAAACCCCAAAGAACTCCACAGGAACCGCTCGAAACCCCCTGAGATCCTCCAGGAACCACCAAAACCCCCCTGAGATCCTCCAGGAACCACCAAAACCCCCCTGAGATCCTCCAGGAACCACCAAAACCCCCCTGAGATCCTCCAGGAACCACCAAAACCCCCCTGAGATCCTCCAGGAACCACCAAAACCCCCCCTGAGATCCTCCAGGAACTGCTCCAACCCCCCTGAGATCCTCCAGGAACC